>NW_027473425.1:0-300000 GCF_050947335.1 Megachile rotundata
AGTAATAAGTATAGTAATTGTCGGTCTATCGATCATATCTGCACAATATGGTTAATAATATGAGTTAGATTAATAGTAATGAGTGTAATAAGTATAGTAATTGCCGTTCTCTCGATCATATAAGCATAATATGGCTAATAATATGAGTTAGATTGATAATAATAAGAGTAATAAGTATAGTAATTGTCGTTCTATCGCTCATATAAGCATAATATGGCCAATAATATGAGTTAGATTGATAATAATAAGAGTAATAAGTATAGTAATTGTCGTTCTATCGCTCATATAAGCATAATATGGCCAATAATATGAGTTAGATTGATAATAATAAGAGTAATAAGTATAGTAATTGTCGGTCTATCGATCATATCTGCACAATATGGTTAATAATATGAGTTAGATTAATAGTAATGAGTGTAATAAGTATAGTAATTGTCGTCTATCGATCATATAAGCATAATATGGCTAATAATATGAATTAGATTTATAATAATAAGAGTAATAAGTATAGTAATTGTCGTTCTATCGATCATATAAGCATAATATGGCAAATAATATGATTTAGATTGATAATAATAAGAGTAATATGTATAGTATATGCCGTTCTATCGACCATATAAGCATAATATGGCGAATAATATGATTTGGATTGATAGTAATAAGAGTAATAAGTATAGTAATTGTCGTTCTATCGATCATATAAGCATAATATGGCTAATAATATGAGTTAGATTGATAATGATAAGAGTAATAAGTATAGTAATTGTCGTTCTATCGATCATATCTGCACAATATGGTTAATAATATGAGTTAGATTAGTAGTAATGAGTGTAATAAGTACAGTAATTGTTCTATCGATCATATAAGCATAATATGGCGAATAATATGAGTTAGCTTGATAATAATAAGAGTAATAAGTATAGTAATTGTCGTTCCATCGATCATATCTGCACAATATGGTTAATAATATGAGTTAGATTAATAGTAATGAGTGTAATAATTATAGTAATTGTCATTCTATCGATCATATAAGCATAATATGGCTAATAATATGAGTTAGATTCATAATAATAAGAGTAATAACTATAGTAATTGCCGTTCTATCGATCATATAAGCATAATATGGCGAATAATATGATTTAGATTGATAATAATAAGAGTACTAAGTATAGTAATTGTCGTTCTATCGATCATATAAGCATCATATGGTTAATAATATGAGTTAGATTAATAATAATAAGAGTAACAAGTATAGTAATTGTCGTCTATCGATCATATAAGCATAATATGGCTAATAATATGAATTAGATTGATAATAATAAGAGTAATAAGTATAGTAATTGTCGTTCTATCGATCATATAAGCATAATATGGCAAATAATATGATTTAGATTGATAATAATAAGAGTAATATGTATAGTATATGCCGTTCTATCGACCATGTAAGCATACTATGGCGAATAATATGATTTGGATTGATAATAATAAGAGTAATAAGTATAGTAATTGTCGTTCTATCGATCATATAAGCATAATATGGCTAATAATATGAGTTAGCTTGATAATAATAAGAGTAATAAGTATAGTAATTGTCGTTCTATCGATCATATCCGCACAATATGGTTAATAATATGAGTTAGATTAATAGTAATGAGTGTAATAAGTATAGTAATTGTCGTTCTATCGATCATATAAGAATAATATGGCGAATAATATGATTTGAATTGATAATAATAAGAGTAATAAGTATAGTAATTGTCGTTCTATCGATCATATAAGCATAATATGGCTAATAATATGAGTTAGCTTGATAATAATAAGTGTAATAAGTATAGTAATTGTCGTTCTATCGATCATATCTGCACAGTATGGTTAATAATATTAATTAGATTAATAGTAATGAGTGTAATAAGTATAGTAATTGTCGTTCTATCGATCATATAAGAATAATATGGCGAATAATATGAGTTAGATTGATAATAATAAGAGTAATAAGTATAGTAATTGTCGTTCTATCGATCATATCTGCATAATATGGTTAATAATATGAGTTAGATTAATAATAATAAGAATAATAAGTATAGTAATTGTCGTTCTATCGATCATATAAGAATAATATGGCGAATAATATGATTTGAATTGATAATAATAAGAGTAATAAGTATAGTAA
The DNA here is from genome assembly GCF_050947335.1 of Megachile rotundata. Lineage (NCBI taxonomy): Eukaryota > Metazoa > Arthropoda > Insecta > Hymenoptera > Megachilidae > Megachile > Megachile rotundata. Next base: position 2,171 of record NW_027473425.1, read on the forward strand.
TTGTCGTTCTATCGATCATATCTGCACAATATGGTTAATAATATGAGTTAGATTAATAATAATAAGAGTAATAAGTATAGTAATTGTCGTCTATCGATCATATAAGCATAATATGGCTAATAATATGAATTAGATTTATAATAATAAGAGTAATAAGTATAGTAATTGTCGTTCTATCGATCATATAAGCATAATATGGCAAATAATATGATTTAGATTGATAATAATAAGAGTAATATGTATAGTATATGCCGTTCTATCGACCATATAAGCATAATATGGCGAATAATATGATTTAGATTGATAATAATAAGAGTAATATGTATAGTATATGCCGTTCTATCGACCATATAAGCATAATATGGCGAATAATATGATTTGGATTGATAGTAATAAGAGTAATAAGTATAGTAATTGTCGTTCTATCGATCATATAAGCATAATATGGCTAATAATATGAGTTAGCTTGATAATAATAAGAGTAATAAGTATAGTAATTGTCGTTCCATCGATCATATCTGCACAATATGGTTAATAATATGAGTTAGATTAATAGTAATGAGTGTAATAAGTATAGTAATTGTCATTCTATCGATCATATAAGCATAATATGGCTAATAATATGAGTTAGATTCATAATAATAAGAGTAATAACTATAGTAATTGCCGTTCTATCGATCATATAAGCATAATATGGCGAATAATATGAGTTAGCTTGATAATAATAAGAGTAATAAGTATAGTAATTGTCGTTCTATCGATCATATCTGCACAATATGGTTAATAATGTGAGTTAGATTAATAATAATAAGAATAATAAGTATAGTAATTGGAGTTCTATCGACCATGGAAGCATAATATGGCTAATAATATGAGTTAGATTGATAATAATAAGAGTAATAAGTATACTAATTGTCGTTCTATCGATCAGATCTGCACAATATGGTTAATAATATCAGTTAGATTAATAGTAGTGAGTGTAATAAGTATAGTAATTGTCGTTCTATCGATCATATAAGCATAATATGGCTAATAATATGAGTTAGATTGATAATAATAAGACTAATAACTATAGTCATTGCCGTTCTATCGATCATATAAGCATAATATGGCGAATAATATGATTTAGATTGATAATAATAAGAGTAATAAGTATAGTAATTGTCGTTCCATCGATCATGTCTGCATAATATGGTTAACAATATGAGATAGATTAATAATAATAAGAATAATAAGTATAGTAATTGTCGTTCTATCGACCATGGAAGCATAATATGGCCAATAATATGAGTTAGATTGATAATGATAAGAGTAATAAGTATAGTAATTGTCGTTCTATCGATCATATCTGCACAATATGGTTAATAATATGAGTTAGATTAATAATAATAAGAGTAATGAGTATAGTAATTGTCGTCTATCGATCATATAAGCATAATATGGCTAATAATATGAATTAGATTTATAATAATAAGAGTAATAAGTATAGTAATTGTCGTTCTATCGATCATATAAGCATAATATGGCAAATAATATGATTTAGATTGATAATAATAAGAGTAATATGTATAGTATATGCCGTTCTATCGACCATATAAGCATACTATGGCGAATAATATGATTTGGATTGATAATAATAAGAGTAATAAGTATAGTAATTGTCGTTCTATCGATCATATAAGCATAATATGGCTAATAATATGAGTTAGCTTGATAATAATAAGAGTAATAAGTATAGTAATTGTCGTTCTATCGATCATATCTGCACAATATGGTTAATAATATGAGTTAGATTAATAATAATAAGAATAATAAGTATAGTAATTGGAGTTCTATCGACCATGGAAGCATAATATGGCTAATAATATGAGTTAGATTGATAATAATAAGAGTAATAAGTATAGTAATTGCCGTTCTATCGATCACATAAGCATAATATGGCGAATAATATGATTTAGATTGATAATAATAAGTGTAATAAGTATATTAATTGCCGTTCTATCGATCATATAAGCATAATATGGCTAATAATATGAGTTAGATTGATAATAATAAGAGTAATAACTATAGTAATTGCCGTTCTATCGATCATATAAGCATAATATGGCGAATAATATGATTTAGATTGATAATAGTAAGAGCAATAAGTATAGTAATTGTCGTTCTATCGATCATATCTGCACAATATGGTTAATAATATGAGTTAGATTAATAATAATAAGAATAATAAGTATAGTAATTGGAGTTCTATCGACCATGGAAGCATAATATGGCTAATAATATGAGTTAGATTGATAATAATAAGAGTAATAAGTATACTAATTGTCGTTCTATCGATCATATCTGCACAATATGGTTAATAATATCAGTTAGATTAATAGTAGTGAGTGTAATAAGTATAGTAATTGTCGTTCTATCGATCATATAAGCATAATATGGCTAATAATATGAGTTAGATTGATAATAATAAGAGTAATAACTATAGTCATTGCCGTTCTATCGATCATATAAGCATAATATGGCGAATAATATGATTTAGATTGATAATAATAAGAGTAATAAGTATAGTAATTGTCGTTCTATCGCTCATATAAGCATAATATCGCTAATGATATGAGTTAGATTGATAACAATAAGAGTAATAAGTATAGTAATTGCCGTTCTATCGATCATATATGCATAATATGGCTAATAATATGAATTAGATTGATAATAATAAGAGTAATAAGTATAATAATTGCCGTTCTATCGATCACATAAGCATAATATGGCGAATAATATGATTTAGATTGATAATAATAAGAGTAATAAGTATAGTAATTGTCGGTCTATCGATCATATCTGCACAATATGGTTAATAATATGAGTTAGATTAATAGTAATGAGTGTAATAAGTATAGTAATTGCCGTTCTCTCGATCATATAAGCATAATATGTCTAATAATATGAGTTAGATTGATAATAATAAGAGTAATAAGTATGGTAATTGTCGTTCTATCCATCATATAAGCATAATATGGCGAATAATACCATTTAGATTGATAATAATATGAGTAATAAGAATAGTAATTGTCGTTCTATCGATCATATAAGCATAATATGGCTAATAATATGAGTTAGATTGATAATAATAAGAGTAATAAGTATAGTAATTGTCGTTCCATCGATCATGTCTGCATAATATGGTTAACAGTATGAGATAGATTAATAATAATAAGAATAATAAGTATAGTAATTGTCGTTCTATCGACCATGGAAGCATAATATGGCCAATAATATGAGTTAGATTGATAATGATAAGAGTAATAAGTATAGTAATTGTCGTTCTATCGATCATATCTGCACAATATGGTTAATAATATGAGTTAGATTAGTAGTAATGAGTGTAATAAGTACAGTAATTGTTCTATCGATCATATAAGCATAATATGGCGAATAATATGAGTTAGCTTGATAATAATAAGAGTAATAAGTATAGTAATTGTCGTTCTATCGATCATATCTGCACAATATGGTTAATAATATGAGTTGGATTAATAATAATAAGAGTAATAAGTATAGTAATTGTCGTCTATCGATCATATAAGCATAATATGGCTAATAATATGAATTAGATTTATAATAATAAGAGTAATAAGTATAGTAATTGTCGTTCTATCGATCATATAAGCATAATATGGCAAATAATATGATTTAGATTGATAATAATAAGATTAATACGTATAGTATATGCCGTTCTATCGACCATATAAGCATAATATGGCGAATAATATGATTTGGATTGATAGTAATAAGAGTAATAAGTATAGTAATTGTCGTTCTATCGATCATATAAGCATAATATGGCTAATAATATGAGTTAGCTTGATAATAATAAGAATAATAAGTATAGTAATTGGAGTTCTATCGACCATGGAAGCATAATATGGCTAATAATATGAGTTAGATTGATAATAATAAGAGTAATAAGTATACTAATTGTCGTTCTATCGATCATATCTGCTCAATATGGTTAATAATATCAGTTAGATTAATAGTAATGAGTGTAATAAGTACAGTAATTGTCGTTCTATCGATCATATAAGCATAATATGGCTAATAATATGAGTTAGATTGATAATAATAAGAGTAATAACTATAGTAATTGCCGTTCTAGCGATCATATAAGCATAATATGGCGAATAATATGATTTAGATTGATAATAATAAGAGTAAGAAGTATAGTAATTGTCGTTCTATCGATCATATAAGCATAATATCGCTAATAATATGAGTTAGATTGATAACAATAAGAGTAATAAGTATAGTAATTGCCGTTCTATCGATCATATATGCATAATGTGGCTAATAATATGAGTTAGATTGATAATAATAAGAGTAATAAGTATAGTAATTGTCGGTCTATCGATCATATCTGCACAATATGGTTAACAATATGAGTTAGATTAATAGTAATGAGTGTAATAAGTATAGTAATTGTCGTTCTCTCGATCATATAAGCATAATATGTCTAATAATATGAGTTAGATTGATAATAATAACAGTAATAAGTATAGTAATTGTCGTTCTATCGATCATGGAAGCATAATATGGCTAATAATATGAGTTAGATTGATAATAATAAGAGTAATAAGTATAGTAATTGTCGTTCCATCGATCATGTCTGCATAATATGGTTAACAATATGAGATAGATTAATAATAATAAGAATAATAAGTATAGTAATTGTCGTTCTATCGACCATGGAAGCATAATATGGCCAATAATATGAGTTAGATTGATAATGATAAGAGTAATAAGTATAGTAATTGTCGTTCTGTCGATCATATCTGCACAATATGGTTAATAATATGAGTTAGATTAGTAGTAATGAGTGTAATAAGTACAGTAATTGTTCTATCGATCATATAAGCATAATATGGCGAATAATATGAGTTAGCTTGATAATAATAAGAGTAATAAGTATAGTAATTGTCGTTCCATCGATCATATCTGCACAATATGGTTAATAATATGAGTTAGATTAATAGTAATGAGTGTAATAAGTATAGTAATTGTCATTCTATCGATCATATAAGCATAATGTGGCTAATAATATGAGTTAGATTCATAATAATAAGAGTAATAACTATAGTAATTGCCGTTCTATCGATCATATAAGCATAATATGGCGAATAATATGATTTAGATTGATAATAATAAGAGTACTAAGTATAGTAATTGTCGTTCTATCGATCATATAAGCATCATATGGTTAATAATATGAGTTAGATTAATAATAATAAGAGTAACAAGTATAGTAATTGTCGTCTATCGATCATATAAGCATAATATGGCTAATAATATGAATTAGATTGATAATAATAAGAGTAATAAGTATAGTAATTGTCGTTCTATCGATCATATAAGCATAATATGGCAAATAATATGATTTAGATTGATAATAATAAGAGTAATATGTATAGTATATGCCGTTCTATCGACCATGTAAGCATACTATGGCGAATAATATGATTTGGATTGATAATAATAAGAGTAATAAGTATAGTAATTGTCGTTCTATCGATCATATAAGCATAATATGGCTAATAATATGAGTTAGCTTGATAATAATAAGAGTAATAAGTATAGTAATTGTCGTTCTATCGATCATATAAGAATAATATGGCGAATAATATGATTTGAATTGATAATAATAAGAGTAATAAGTATAGTAATTGTCGTTCTATCGATCATATAAGCATAATATGGCTAATAATATGAGTTAGCTTGATAATAATAAGTGTAATAAGTATAGTAATTGTCGTTCTATCGATCATATAAGCATAATATGGCAAATAATATGATTTAGATTGATAATAATAAGAGTAATATGTATAGTATATGCCGTTCTATCGACCATGTAAGCATACTATGGCGAATAATATGATTTGGATTGATAATAATAAGAGTAATAAGTATAGTAATTGTCGTTCTATCGATCATATAAGCATAATATGGCTAATAATATGAGTTAGCTTGATAATAATAAGAGTAATAAGTATAGTAATTGTCGTTCTATCGATCATATCTGCACAATATGGTTAATAATATGAGTTAGATTAATAGTAATGAGTGTAATAAGTATAGTAATTGTCGTTCTATCGATCATATAAGAATAATATGGCGAATAATATGATTTGTATTGATAATAATAAGAGTAATAAGTATAGTAATTGTCGTTCTATCGATCATATAAGCATAATATGGCTAATAATATGAGTTAGCTTGATAATAATAAGTGTAATAAGTATAGTAATTGTCGTTCTATCGATCATATCTGCACAGTATGGTTAATAATATTAATTAGATTAATAGTAATGAGTGTAATAAGTATAGTAATTGTCGTTCTATCGATCATATAAGAATAATATGGCGAATAATATGATTTGTATTGATAATAATAAGAGTAATAAGTATAGTAATTGTCGTTCTATCGATCATATAAGAATAATATGGCGAATAATATGAGTTAGATTGATAATAATAAGAGTAATAAGTATAGTAATTGTCGTTCTATCGATCATATCTGCATAATATGGTTAATAATATGAGTTAGATTAATAATAATAAGAATAATAAGTATAGTAATTGTCGTTCTATCGATCATATAAGAATAATATGGCGAATAATATGATTTGAATTGATAATAATAAGAGTAATAAGTATAGTAATTGTCGTTCTATCGATCATATCTGCACAATATGGTTAATAATATGAGTTAGATTAATAATAATAAGAGTAATAAGTATAGTAATTGTCGTCTATCGATCATATAAGCATAATATGGCTAATAATATGAATTAGATTTATAATAATAAGAGTAATAAGTATAGTAATTGTCGTTCTATCGATCATATAAGCATAATATGGCAAATAATATGATTTAGATTGATAATAATAAGAGTAATATGTATAGTATATGCCGTTCTATCGACCATATAAGCATAATATGGCGAATAATATGATTTGGATTGATAGTAATAAGAGTAATAAGTATAGTAATTGTCGTTCTATCGATCATATAAGCATAATATGGCTAATAATATGAGTTAGCTTGATAATAATAAGAGTAATAAGTATAGTAATTGTCGTTCTATCGATCATATAAGAATAATATGGCGAATAATATGATTTGAATTGATAATAATAAGAGTAATAAGTATAGTAATTGTCGTTCTATCGATCATATAAGCATAATATGGCTAATAATATGAGTTAGCTTGATAATAATAAGTGTAATAAGTATAGTAATTGTCGTTCTATCGATCATATAAGCATAATATGGCAAATAATATGATTTAGATTGATAATAATAAGAGTAATATGTATAGTATATGCCGTTCTATCGACCATGTAAGCATACTATGGCGAATAATATGATTTGGATTGATAATAATAAGAGTAATAAGTATAGTAATTGTCGTTCTATCGATCATATAAGCATAATATGGCTAATAATATGAGTTAGCTTGATAATAATAAGAGTAATAAGTATAGTAATTGTCGTTCTATCGATCATATCTGCACAATATGGTTAATAATATGAGTTAGATTAATAGTAATGAGTGTAATAAGTATAGTAATTGTCGTTCTATCGATCATATAAGAATAATATGGCGAATAATATGATTTGTATTGATAATAATAAGAGTAATAAGTATAGTAATTGTCGTTCTATCGATCATATAAGCATAATATGGCTAATAATATGAGTTAGCTTGATAATAATAAGTGTAATAAGTATAGTAATTGTCGTTCTATCGATCATATCTGCACAGTATGGTTAATAATATTAATTAGATTAATAGTAATGAGTGTAATAAGTATAGTAATTGTCGTTCTATCGATCATATAAGAATAATATGGCGAATAATATGATTTGTATTGATAATAATAAGAGTAATAAGTATAGTAATTGTCGTTCTATCGATCATATAAGAATAATATGGCGAATAATATGAGTTAGATTGATAATAATAAGAGTAATAAGTATAGTAATTGTCGTTCTATCGATCATATCTGCATAATATGGTTAATAATATGAGTTAGATTAATAATAATAAGAATAATAAGTATAGTAATTGTCGTTCTATCGATCATATAAGAATAATATGGCGAATAATATGATTTGAATTGATAATAATAAGAGTAATAAGTATAGTAATTGTCGTTCTATCGATCATATCTGCACAATATGGTTAATAATATGAGTTAGATTAATAATAATAAGAGTAATAAGTATAGTAATTGTCGTCTATCGATCATATAAGCATAATATGGCTAATAATATGAATTAGATTTATAATAATAAGAGTAATAAGTATAGTAATTGTCGTTCTATCGATCATATAAGCATAATATGGCAAATAATATGATTTAGATTGATAATAATAAGAGTAATATGTATAGTATATGCCGTTCTATCGACCATATAAGCATAATATGGCGAATAATATGATTTGGATTGATAGTAATAAGAGTAATAAGTATAGTAATTGTCGTTCTATCGATCATATAAGCATAATATGGCTAATAATATGAGTTAGCTTGATAATAATAAGAGTAATAAGTATAGTAATTGTCGTTCCATCGATCATATCTGCACAATATGGTTAATAATATGAGTTAGATTAATAGTAATGAGTGTAATAAGTATAGTAATTGTCATTCTATCGATCATATAAGCATAATATGGCTAATAATATGAGTTAGATTCATAATAATAAGAGTAATAACTATAGTAATTGCCGTTCTATCGATCATATAAGCATAATATGGCGAATAATATGATTTAGATTCATAATAATAAGAGTACTAAGTATAGTAATTGTCGTTCTATCGATCATATAAGCATAATATGGCTAATAATATGAGTTAGCTTGATAATAATAAGAGTAATAAGTATAGTAATTGTCGTTCTATCGATCATATCTGCACAATATGGTTAATAATATCAGTTAGATTAATAGTAGTGAGTGTAATAAGTATAGTAATTGTCGTTCTATCGATCATATAAGCATAATATGGCTAATAATATGAGTTAGATTGATAATAATAAGACTAATAACAATAGTCATTGCCGTTCTATCGATCATATAAGCATAATATGGCGAATAATATGATTTAGATTGATAATAATAAGAGTAATAAGTATAGTAATTGTCGTTCCATCGATCATGTCTGCATAATATGGTTAACAATATGAGATAGATTAATAATAATAAGAATAATAAGTATAGTAATTGTCGTTCTATCGACCATGGAAGCATAATATGGCCAATAATATGAGTTAGATTGATAATGATAAGAGTAATAAGTATAGTAATTGTCGTTCTATCGATCATATCTGCACAATATGGTTAATAATATGAGTTAGATTAATAATAATAAGAGTAATAAGTATAGTAATTGTCGTCTATCGATCATATAAGCATAATATGGCAAATAATATGATTTAGATTGATAATAATAAGAGTAATATGTATAGTATATGCCGTTCTATCGACCATATAAGCATACTATGGCGAATAATATGATTTGGATTGATAATAATAAGAGTAATAAGTATAGTAATTGTCGTTCTATCGATCATATAAGCATAATATGGCTAATAATATGAGTTAGCTTGATAATAATAAGAGTAATAAGTATAGTAATTGTCGTTCTATCGATCATATCTGCACAATATGGTTAATAATATGAGTTAGATTAATAATAATAAGAATAATAAGTATAGTAATTGGAGTTCTATCGACCATGGAAGCATAATATGGCTAATAATATGAGTTAGATTGATAATAATAAGAGTAATAAGTATAGTAATTGCCGTTCTATCGATCACATAAGCATAATATGGCGAATAATATGATTTAGATTGATAATAATAAGTGTAATAAGTATATTAATTGCCGTTCTATCGATCATATAAGCATAATATGGCTAATAATATGAGTTAGCTTGATAATAATAAGTGTAATAAGTATAGTAATTGTCGTTCTATCGATCATATAAGCATAATATGGCAAATAATATGATTTAGATTGATAATAATAAGAGTAATATGTATAGTATATGCCGTTCTATCGACCATGTAAGCATACTATGGCGAATAATATGATTTGGATTGATAATAATAAGAGTAATAAGTATAGTAATTGTCGTTCTATCGATCATATAAGCATAATATGGCTAATAATATGAGTTAGCTTGATAATAATAAGAGTAATAAGTATAGTAATTGTCGTTCTATCGATCATATCTGCACAATATGGTTAATAATATGAGTTAGATTAATAGTAATGAGTGTAATAAGTATAGTAATTGTCGTTCTATCGATCATATAAGAATAATATGGCGAATAATATGATTTGTATTGATAATAATAAGAGTAATAAGTATAGTAATTGTCGTTCTATCGATCATATAAGCATAATATGGCTAATAATATGAGTTAGCTTGATAATAATAAGTGTAATAAGTATAGTAATTGTCGTTCTATCGATCATATCTGCACAGTATGGTTAATAATATTAATTAGATTAATAGTAATGAGTGTAATAAGTATAGTAATTGTCGTTCTATCGATCATATAAGAATAATATGGCGAATAATATGATTTGTATTGATAATAATAAGAGTAATAAGTATAGTAATTGTCGTTCTATCGATCATATAAGAATAATATGGCGAATAATGTGAGTTAGATAGATAATAATAAGAGTAATAAGTATAGTAATTGTCGTTCTATCGATCATATAAGCATCATATGGTTAATAATATGAGTTAGATTAATAATAATAAGAGTAACAAGTATAGTAATTGTCGTCTATCGATCATATAAGCATAATATGGCTAATAATATGAATTAGATTGATAATAATAAGAGTAATAAGTATAGTAATTGTCGTTCTATCGATCATATAAGCATAATATGGCAAATAATATGATTTAGATTGATAATAATAAGAGTAATATGTATAGTATATGCCGTTCTATCGACCATGTAAGCATACTATGGCGAATAATATGATTTGGATTGATAATAATAAGAGTAATAAGTATAGTAATTGTCGTTCTATCGATCATATAAGCATAATATGGCTAATAATATGAGTTAGCTTGATAATAATAAGAGTAATAAGTATAGTAATTGTCGTTCTATCGATCATATAAGAATAATATGGCGAATAATATGATTTGAATTGATAATAATAAGAGTAATAAGTATAGTAATTGTCGTTCTATCGATCATATAAGCATAATATGGCTAATAATATGAGTTAGCTTGATAATAATAAGTGTAATAAGTATAGTAATTGTCGTTCTATCGATCATATAAGCATAATATGGCAAATAATATGATTTAGATTGATAATAATAAGAGTAATATGTATAGTATATGCCGTTCTATCGACCATGTAAGCATACTATGGCGAATAATATGATTTGGATTGATAATAATAAGAAGTAATAAGTATAGTAATTGTCGTTCTATCGATCATATAAGCATAATATGGCTAATAATATGAGTTAGCTTGATAATAATAAGAGTAATAAGTATAGTAATTGTCGTTCTATCGATCATATCTGCACAATATGGTTAATAATATGAGTTAGATTAATAGTAATGAGTGTAATAAGTATAGTAATTGTCGTTCTATCGATCATATAAGAATAATATGGCGAATAATATGATTTGTATTGATAATAATAAGAGTAATAAGTATAGTAATTGTCGTTCTATCGATCATATAAGCATAATATGGCTAATAATATGAGTTAGCTTGATAATAATAAGTGTAATAAGTATAGTAATTGTCGTTCTATCGATCATATCTGCACAGTATGGTTATAATATTAATTAGATTAATAGTAATGAGTGTAATAAGTATAGTAATTGTCGTTCTATCGATCATATAAGAATAATATGGCGAATAATATGATTTGTATTGATAATAATAAGAGTAATAAGTATAGTAATTGTCGTTCTATCGATCATATAAGAATAATATGGCGAATAATATGAGTTAGATTGATAATAATAAGAGTAATAAGTATAGTAATTGTCGTTCTATCGATCATATCTGCATAATATGGTTAATAATATGAGTTAGATTAATAATAATAAGAATAATAAGTATAGTAATTGTCGTTCTATCGATCATATAAGAATAATATGGCGAATAATATGATTTGAATTGATAATAATAAGAGTAATAAGTATAGTAATTGTCGTTCTATCGATCATATCTGCACAATATGGTTAATAATATGAGTTAGATTAATAATAATAAGAGTAATAAGTATAGTAATTGTCGTCTATCGATCATATAAGCATAATATGGCTAATAATATGAATTAGATTTATAATAATAAGAGTAATAAGTATAGTAATTGTCGTTCTATCGATCATATAAGCATAATATGGCAAATAATATGATTTAGATTGATAATAATAAGAGTAATATGTATAGTATATGCCGTTCTATCGACCATATAAGCATAATATGGCGAATAATATGATTTGGATTGATAGTAATAAGAGTAATAAGTATAGTAATTGTCGTTCTATCGATCATATAAGCATAATATGGCTAATAATATGAGTTAGCTTGATAATAATAAGAGTAATAAGTATAGTAATTGTCGTTCCATCGATCATATCTGCACAATATGGTTAATAATATGAGTTAGATTAATAGTAATGAGTGTAATAAGTATAGTAATTGTCATTCTATCGATCATATAAGCATAATATGGCTAATAATATGAGTTAGATTCATAATAATAAGAGTAATAACTATAGTAATTGCCGTTCTATCGATCATATAAGCATAATATGGCGAATAATATGATTTAGATTCATAATAATAAGAGTACTAAGTATAGTAATTGTCGTTCTATCGATCATATAAGCATAATATGGCTAATAATATGAGTTAGCTTGATAATAATAAGAGTAATAAGTATAGTAATTGTCGTTCTATCGATCATATCTGCACAATATGGTTAATAATATCAGTTAGATTAATAGTAGTGAGTGTAATAAGTATAGTAATTGTCGTTCTATCGATCATATAAGCATAATATGGCTAATAATATGAGTTAGATTGATAATAATAAGACTAATAACAATAGTCATTGCCGTTCTATCGATCATATAAGCATAATATGGCGAATAATATGATTTAGATTGATAATAATAAGAGTAATAAGTATAGTAATTGTCGTTCCATCGATCATGTCTGCATAATATGGTTAACAATATGAGATAGATTAATAATAATAAGAATAATAAGTATAGTAATTGTCGTTCTATCGACCATGGAAGCATAATATGGCCAATAATATGAGTTAGATTGATAATGATAAGAGTAATAAGTATAGTAATTGTCGTTCTATCGATCATATCTGCACAATATGGTTAATAATATGAGTTAGATTAATAATAATAAGAGTAATAAGTATAGTAATTGTCGTCTATCGATCATATAAGCATAATATGGCAAATAATATGATTTAGATTGATAATAATAAGAGTAATATGTATAGTATATGCCGTTCTATCGACCATATAAGCATACTATGGCGAATAATATGATTTGGATTGATAATAATAAGAGTAATAAGTATAGTAATTGTCGTTCTATCGATCATATAAGCATAATATGGCTAATAATATGAGTTAGCTTGATAATAATAAGAGTAATAAGTATAGTAATTGTCGTTCTATCGATCATATCTGCACAATATGGTTAATAATATGAGTTAGATTAATAATAATAAGAATAATAAGTATAGTAATTGGAGTTCTATCGACCATGGAAGCATAATATGGCTAATAATATGAGTTAGATTGATAATAATAAGAGTAATAAGTATAGTAATTGCCGTTCTATCGATCACATAAGCATAATATGGCGAATAATATGATTTAGATTGATAATAATAAGTGTAATAAGTATATTAATTGCCGTTCTATCGATCATATAAGCATAATATGGCTAATAATATGAGTTAGCTTGATAATAATAAGTGTAATAAGTATAGTAATTGTCGTTCTATCGATCATATAAGCATAATATGGCAAATAATATGATTTAGATTGATAATAATAAGAGTAATATGTATAGTATATGCCGTTCTATCGACCATGTAAGCATACTATGGCGAATAATATGATTTGGATTGATAATAATAAGAGTAATAAGTATAGTAATTGTCGTTCTATCGATCATATAAGCATAATATGGCTAATAATATGAGTTAGCTTGATAATAATAAGAGTAATAAGTATAGTAATTGTCGTTCTATCGATCATATCTGCACAATATGGTTAATAATATGAGTTAGATTAATAGTAATGAGTGTAATAAGTATAGTAATTGTCGTTCTATCGATCATATAAGCATAATATGGCTAATAATATGAGTTAGCTTGATAATAATAAGTGTAATAAGTATAGTAATTGTCGTTCTATCGATCATATCTGCACAGTATGGTTAATAATATTAATTAGATTAATAGTAATGAGTGTAATAAGTATAGTAATTGTCGTTCTATCGATCATATAAGAATAATATGGCGAATAATATGATTTGTATTGATAATAATAAGAGTAATAAGTATAGTAATTGTCGTTCTATCGATCATATAAGAATAATATGGCGAATAATATGAGTTAGATTGATAATAATAAGAGTAATAAGTATAGTAATTGTCGTTCTATCGATCATATCTGCATAATATGGTTAATAATATGAGTTAGATTAATAATAATAAGAATAATAAGTATAGTAGTTGTCGTTCTATCGATCATATAAGAATAATATGGCGAATAATATGATTTGAATTGATAACAATAAGAGTAATAAGTATAGTAATTGTCGTTCTATCGATCATATCTGCACAATATGGTTAATAATATGAGTTAGATTAATAATAATAAGAGTAATAAGTATAGTAATTGTCGTCTATCGATCATATAAGCATAATATGGCTAATAATATGAATTAGATTTATAATAATAAGAGTAATAAGTATAGTAATTGTCGTTCTATCGATCATATAAGCATAATATGGCAAATAATATGATTTAGATTGATAATAATAAGAGTAATATGTATAGTATATGCCGTTCTATCGACCATATAAGCATAATATGGCGAATAATATGATTTGGATTGATAGTAATAAGAGTAATAAGTATAGTAATTGTCGTTCTATCGATCATATAAGCATAATATGGCTAATAATATGAGTTAGCTTGATAATAATAAGAGTAATAAGTATAGTAATTGTCGTTCCATCGATCATATCTGCACAATATGGTTAATAATATGAGTTAGATTAATAGTAATGAGTGTAATAAGTATAGTAATTGTCATTCTATCGATCATATAAGCATAATATGGCTAATAATATGAGTTAGATTCATAATAATAAGAGTAATAACTATAGTAATTGCCGTTCTATCGATCATATAAGCATAATATGGCGAATAATATGATTTAGATTCATAATAATAAGAGTACTAAGTATAGTAATTGTCGTTCTATCGATCATATAAGCATAATATGGCTAATAATATGAGTTAGCTTGATAATAATAAGAGTAATAAGTATAGTAATTGTCGTTCTGTCGATCATATCTGCACAATATGGTTAATAATATGAGTTAGATTAGTAGTAATGAGTGTAATAAGTACAGTAATTGTTCTATCGATCATATAAGCATAATATGGCGAATAATATGAGTTAGCTTGATAATAATAAGAGTAATAAGTATAGTAATTGTCGTTCCATCGATCATATCTGCACAATATGGTTAATAATATGAGTTAGATTAATAGTAATGAGTGTAATAAGTATAGTAATTGTCATTCTATCGATCATATAAGCATAATGTGGCTAATAATATGAGTTAGATTCATAATAATAAGAGTAATAACTATAGTAATTGCCGTTCTATCGATCATATAAGCATAATATGGCGAATAATATGATTTAGATTGATAATAATAAGAGTTACTAAGTATAGTAATTGTCGTTCTATCGATCATATAAGCATCATATGGTTAATAATATGAGTTAGATTAATAATAATAAGAGTAACAGTATAGTAATTGTCGTCTATCGATCATATAAGCATAATATGGCTAATAATATGAATTAGATTGATAATAATAAGAGTAATAAGTATAGTAATTGTCGTTCTATCGATCATATAAGCATAATATGGCAAATAATATGATTTAGATTGATAATAATAAGAGTATATGTATAGTATATGCCGTTCTATCGACCATGTAAGCATACTATGGCGAATAATATGATTTGGATTGATAGTAATAAGAGTAATAAGTATAGTAATTGTCGTTCTATCGATCATATAAGCATAATATGGCTAATAATATGAGTTAGCTTGATAATAATAAGAGTAATAAGTATAGTAATTGTCGTTCTATCGATCATATAAGAATAATATGGCGAATAATATGATTTGAATTGATAATAATAAGAGTAATAAGTATAGTAATTGTCGTTCTATCGATCATATAAGCATAATATGGCTAATAATATGAGTTAGCTTGATAATAATAAGTGTAATAAGTATAGTAATTGTCGTTCTATCGATCATATAAGCATATATGGCAAATAATATGATTTAGATTGATAATAATAAGAGTAATATGTATAGTATATGCCGTTCTATCGACCATGTAAGCATACTATGGCGAATAATATGATTTGGATTGATAATAATAAGAGTAATAAGTATAGTAATTGTCGTTCTATCGATCATATAAGCATAATATGGCTAATAATATGAGTTAGCTTGATAATAATAAGAGTAATAAGTATAGTAATTGTCGTTCTATCGATCATATCTGCACAATATGGTTAATAATATGAGTTAGATTAATAGTAATGAGTCTAATAAGTATAGTAATTGTCGTTCTATCGATCATATAAGAATAATATGGCGAATAATATGATTTGTATTGATAATAATAAGAGTAATAAGTATAGTAATTGTCGTTCTATCGATCATATAAGCATAATATGGCTAATAATATGAGTTAGCTTGATAATAATAAGTGTAATAAGTATAGTAATTGTCGTTCTATCGATCATATCTGCACAGTATGGTTAATAATATTAATTAGATTAATAGTAATGAGTGTAATAAGTATAGTAATTGTCGTTCTATCGATCATATAAGAATAATATGGCGAATAATATGATTTGTATTGATAATAATAAGAGTAATAAGTATAGTAATTGTCGTTCTATCGATCATATAAGAATAATATGGCGAATAATATGAGTTAGATTGATAATAATAAGAGTAATAAGTATAGTAATTGTCGTTCTATCGATCATATAAGAATAATATGGCGAATAATATGATTTGAATTGATAATAATAAGAGTAATAAGTATAGTAATTGTCGTTCTATCGATCATATAAGCATAATATGGCTAATAATATGAGTTAGCTTGATAATAATAAGTGTAATAAGTATAGTAATTGTCGTTCTATCGATCATATAAGCATAATATGGCAATAATATGATTTAGATTGATAATAATAAGAGTAATATGTATAGTATATGCCGTTCTATCGACCATGTAAGCATACTATGGCGAATAATATGATTTGGATTGATAATAATAAGAGTAATAAGTATAGTAATTGTCGTTCTATCGATCATATAAGCATAATATGGCTAATAATATGAGTTAGCTTGATAATAATAAGAGTAATAAGTATAGTAATTGTCGTTCTATCGATCATATCTGCACAATATGGTAATAATATGAGTTAGATTTAATAGTAATGAGTCTAATAAGTATAGTAATTGTCGTTCTATCGATCATATAAGAATAATATGGCGAATAATATGATTTGTATTGATAATAATAAGAGTAATAAGTATAGTAATTGTCGTTCTATCGATCATATAAGCATAATATGGCTAATAATATGAGTTAGCTTGATAATAATAAGTGTAATAAGTATAGTAATTGTCGTTCTATCGATCATATCTGCACAGTATGGTTAATAATATTAATTAGATTAATAGTAATGAGTGTAATAAGTATAGTAATTGTCGTTCTATCGATCATATAAGAATAATATGGCGAATAATATGATTTGTATTGATAATAATAAGAGTAATAAGTATAGTAATTGTCGTTCTATCGATCATATAAGAATAATATGGCGAATAATATGAGTTAGATTGATAATAATAAGAGTAATAAGTATAGTAATTGTCGTTCTATCGATCATATCTGCATAATATGGTTAATAATATGAGTTAGATTAATAATAATAAGAATAATAAGTATAGTAATTGTCGTTCTATCGATCATATAAGAATAATACGGCGAATAATATGATTTGAATTGATAATAATAAGAGTAATAAGTATAGTAATTGTCGTTCTATCGATCATATCTGCACAATATGGTTAATAATATGAGTTAGATTAATAATAATAAGAGTAATAAGTATAGTAATTGTCGTCTATCGATCATATAAGCATAATATGGCTAATAATATGAATTAGATTTATAATAATAAGAGTAATAAGTATAGTAATTGTCGTTCTATCGATCATATAAGCATAATATGGCAAATAATATGATTTAGATTGATAATAATAAGAGTAATATGTATAGTATATGCCGTTCTATCGACCATATAAGCATAATATGGCGAATAATATGATTTGGATTGATAGTAATAAGAGTAATAAGTATAGTAATTGTCGTTCTATCGATCATATAAGCATAATATGGCTAATAATATGAGTTAGCTTGATAATAATAAGAGTAATAAGTATAGTAATTGTCGTTCCATCGATCATATCTGCACAATATGGTTAATAATATGAGTTAGATTAATAGTAATGAGTGTAATAAGTATAGTAATTGTCATTCTATCGATCATATAAGCATAATATGGCTAATAATATGAGTTAGATTCATAATAATAAGAGTAATAACTATAGTAATTGCCGTTCTATCGATCATATAAGCATAATATGGCGAATAATATGATTTAGATTCATAATAATAAGAGTACTAAGTATAGTAATTGTCCTTCTATCGATCATATAAGCATAATATGGCTAATAATATGAGTTAGCTTGATAATAATAAGAGTAATAAGTATAGTAATTGTCGTTCTATCGATCATATCTGCACAATATGGTTAATAATATCAGTTAGATTAATAGTAGTGAGTGTAATAAGTATAGTAATTGTCGTTCTATCGATCATATAAGCATAATATGGCTAATAATATGAGTTAGATTGATAATAATAAGACTAATAACTATAGTCATTGCCGTTCTATCGATCATATAAGCATAATATGGCGAATAATATGATTTAGATTGATAATAATAAGAGTAATAAGTATAGTAATTGTCGTTCCATCGATCATGTCTGCATAATATGGTTAACAATATGAGATAGATTAATAATAATAAGAATAATAAGTATAGTAATTGTCGTTCTATCGACCATGGAAGCATAATATGGCCAATAATATGAGTTAGATTGATAATGATAAGAGTAATAAGTATAGTAATTGTCGTTCTATCGATCATATCTGCACAATATGGTTAATAATATGAGTTAGATTAATAATAATAAGAGTAATAAGTATAGTAATTGTCGTCTATCGATCATATAAGCATAATATGGCTAATAATATGAATTAGATTTATAATAATAAGAGTAATAAGTATAGTAATTGTCGTTCTATCGATCATATAAGCATAATATGGCAAATAATATGATTTAGATTGATAATAATAAGAGTAATATGTATAGTATATGCCGTTCTATCGACCATATAAGCATACTATGGCGAATAATATGATTTGGATTGATAATAATAAGAGTAATAAGTATAGTAATTGTCGTTCTATCGATCATATAAGCATAATATGGCTAATAATATGAGTTAGCTTGATAATAATAAGAGTAATAAGTATAGTAATTGTCGTTCTATCGATCATATCTGCACAATATGGTTAATAATATGAGTTAGATTAATAATAATAAGAATAATAAGTATAGTAATTGGAGTTCTATCGACCATGGAAGCATAATATGGCTAATAATATGAGTTAGATTGATAATAATAAGAGTAATAAGTATAGTAATTGCCGTTCTATCGATCACATAAGCATAATATGGCGAATAATATGATTTAGATTGATAATAATAAGTGTAATAAGTATATTAATTGCCGTTCTATCGATCATATAAGCATAATATGGCTAATAATATGAGTTAGATTGATAATAATAAGAGTAATAACTATAGTAATTGCCGTTCTATCGATCATATAAGCATAATATGGCGAATAATATGATTTAGATTGATAATAGTAAGAGCAATAAGTATAGTAATTGTCGTTCTATCGATCATATCTGCACAATATGGTTAATAATATGAGTTAGATTAATAATAATAAGAATAATAAGTATAGTAATTGGAGTTCTATCGACCATGGAAGCATAATATGGCTAATAATATGAGTTAGATTGATAATAATAAGAGTAATAAGTATACTAATTGTCGTTCTATCGATCATATCTGCACAATATGGATAATAATATCAGTTAGATTAATAGTAGTGAGTGTAATAAGTATTGTAATTGTCGTTCTATCGATCATATAAGCATAATATGGCTAATAATATGAGTTAGATTGATAATAATAAGAGTAATAACTATAGTCATTGCCGTTCTATCGATCATATAAGCATAATATGGCGAATAATATGATTTAGATTGATAATAATAAGAGTAATAAGTATAGTAATTGTCGTTCTATCGCTCATATAAGCATAATATCGCTAATGATATGAGTTAGATTGATAACAATAAGAGTAATAAGTATAGTAATTGCCGTTCTATCGATCATATATGCATAATATGGCTAATAATATGAATTAGATTGATAATAATAAGAGTAATAAGTATAATAATTGCCGTTCTATCGATCACATAAGCATAATATGGCGAATAATATGATTTAGATTGATAATAATAAGAGTAATAAGTATAGTAATTGTCGTTCTATCGACCATGGAATCATAATATGGCTAATAATATGAGTTAGATTGATAATAATAAGAGTAATAAGTATAGTCATTGCCGTTCTATCGATCATATAAGCATAATATGGCGAATAATATGATTTAGATTGATAATGATAAGAGTAATAAGTATAGTAATTGTCGTTCTATCGATCATATAAGCATAATACGGCAAATAATATGATTTAGATTGATAATAATAAGATTAATACGTATAGTATATGCCGTTCTATCGACCATATAAGCATAATATGGCTAATAATATGAGTTAGATTGATAATAATAAGAGTAATAAGTATAGTAATTGCCGTTCTATCGATCACATAAGCATAATATGGCGAATAATATGATTTAGATTGATAATAATAAGTGTAATAAGTATATTAATTGCCGTTCTGTCGATCATATAAGCATAATATGGCTAATAATATGAGTTAGATTGATAATAATAAGAGTAATAACTATAGTAATTGCCGTTCTATCGATCATATAAGCATAATATGGCGAATAATATGATTTAGATTGATAATAGTAAGAGCAATAAGTATAGTAATTGTCGTTCTATCGATCATATCTGCACAATATGGTTAATAATATGAGTTAGATTAATAATAATAAGAATAATAAGTATAGTAATTGGAGTTCTATCGACCATGGAAGCACAATATGGCTAATAATATGAGTTAGATTGATAATAATAAGAGTAATAAGTATACTAATTGTCGTTCTATCGATCATATCTGCACAATATGGTTAATAATATCAGTTAGATTAATAGTAGTGAGTGTAATAAGTATAGTAATTGTCGTTCTATCGATCATATAAGCATAATATGGCTAATAATATGAGTTAGATTGATAATAATAAGAGTAATAACTATAGTAATTGCCGTTCTATCGATCATATAAGCATAATATGGCGAATAATATGATTTAGATTGATAATAGTAAGAGCAATAAGTATAGTAATTGTCGTTCTATCGATCATATCTGCACAATATGGTTAATAATATGAGTTAGATTAATAATAATAAGAATAATAAGTATAGTAATTGGAGTTCTATCGACCATGGAAGCATAATATGGCTAATAATATGAGTTAGATTGATAATAATAAGAGTAATAAGTATACTAATTGTCGTTCTATCGATCATATCTGCACGATATGGTTAATAATATCAGTTAGATTAATAGTAGTGAGTGTAATAAGTATAGTAATTGTCGTTCTATCGATCATATAAGCATAATATGGCTAATAATATGAGTTAGATTGATAATAATAAGAGTAATAACTATAGTCATTGCCGTTCTATCGATCATATAAGCATAATATGGCGAATAATATGATTTAGATTGATAATAATAAGAGTAATAAGTATAGTAATTGTCGTTCTATCGCTCATATAAGCATAATATCGCTAATGATATGAGTTAGATTGATAACAATAAGAGTAATAAGTATAGTAATTGCCGTTCTATCGATCATATATGCATAATATGGCTAATAATATGAATTAGATTGATAATAATAAGAGTAATAAGTATAATAATTGCCGTTCTATCGATCACATAAGCATAATATGGCGAATAATATGATTTAGATTGATAATAATAAGAGTAATAAGTATAGTAATTGTCGTTCTATCGACCATGGAATCATAATATGGCTAATAATATGAGTTAGATTGATAACAATAAGAGTAATAAGTATAGTAATTGCCGTTCTATCGATCATATATGCATAATATGGCTAATAATATGAATTAGATTGATAATAATAAGAGTAATAAGTATAATAATTGCCGTTCTATCGATCACATAAGCATAATATGGCGAATAATATGATTTAGATAGATAATAATAAGAGTAATATGTATAGTAATTGTCGTTCTATCGACCATGGAATCATAATATGGCTAATAATATGAGTTAGATTGATAATAATAAGAGTAATAAGTATAGTAATTGTCGGTCTATCGATCATATCTGCACAATATGGTTAATAATATGAGTTAGATTAATAGTAATGAGTGTAATAAGTATAGTAATTGTCGTTCTCTCGATCATATAAGCATAATATGTCTAATAATATGAGTTAGATTGATAATAATAAGAGTAATAAGTATGGTAATTGTCGTTCTATCCATCATATAAGCATAATATGGCGAATAATACCATTTAGATTGATAATAATATGAGTAATAAGAATAGTAATTGTCGTTCTATCGATCATATAAGCATAATATGGCTAATAATATGAGTTAGATTGATAATAATAAGAGTAATAAGTATAGTAATTGTCGTTCCATCGATCATGTCTGCATAATATGGTTAACAATATGAGATAGATTAATAATAATAAGAATAATAAGTATAGTAATTGTCGTTCTATCGACCATGGAAG
The DNA here is from genome assembly GCF_050947335.1 of Megachile rotundata. Taxonomy (NCBI): domain Eukaryota; kingdom Metazoa; phylum Arthropoda; class Insecta; order Hymenoptera; family Megachilidae; genus Megachile; species Megachile rotundata. The sequence continues at coordinate 25,741 of NW_027473425.1, forward strand.
CATAATATGGCCAATAATATGAGTTAGATTGATAATGATAAGAGTAATAAGTATAGTAATTGTCGTTCTATCGATCATATCTGCACAATATGGTTAATAATATGAGTTAGATTAGTAGTAATGAGTGTAATAAGTACACTAATTGTTCTATCGATCATATAAGCATAATATGGCGAATAATATGAGTTAGCTTGATAATAATAAGAGTAATAAGTATAGTAATTGTCGTTCTATCGATCATATCTGCACAATATGGTTAATAATATGAGTTAGATTAATAATAATAAGAGTAATAAGTATAGTAATTGTCGTCTATCGATCATATAAGCATAATATGGCTAATAATATGAATTAGATTTATAATAATAAGAGTAATAAGTATAGTAATTGTCGTTCTATCGATCATATAAGCATAATATGGCAAATAATATGATTTAGATTGATAATAATAAGATTAATACGTATAGTATATGCCGTTCTATCGACCATATAAGCATAATATGGCGAATAATATGATTTGGATTGATAGTAATAAGAGTAATAAGTATAGTAATTGTCGTTCTATCGATCATACAAGCATAATATGGCTAATAATATGAGTTAGCTTGATAATAATAAGAATAATAAGTATAGTAATTGGAGTTCTATCGACCATGGAAGCATAATATGGCTAATAATATGAGTTAGATTGATAATAATAAGAGTAATAAGTATACTAATTGTCGTTCTATCGATCATATCTGCACAATATGGTTAATAATATCAGTTAGATTAATAGTAATGAGTGTAATAAGTACAGTAATTGTCGTTCTATCGATCATATAAGCATACTATGGCTAATAATATGAGTTAGATTGATAATAATAAGAGTAATAACTATAGTAATTGCCGTTCTAGCGATCATATAAGCATAATATGGCGAATAATATGATTTAGATTGATAATAATAAGAGTAAGAAGTATAGTAATTGTCGTTCTATCGATCATATAAGCATAATATCGCTAATAATATGAGTTAGATTGATAACAATAAGAGTAATAAGTATAGTAATTGCCGTTCTATCGATCATATATGGATAATGTGGCTAATAATATGAGTTAGATTGATAATAATAAGAGTAATAAGTATAGTAATTGTCGGTCTATCGATCATATCTGCACAATATGGTTAATAATATGAGTTAGATTAATAGTAATGAGTGTAATAAGTATAGTAATTGTCGTTCTCTCGATCATATAAGCATAATATGTCTAATAATATGAGTTAGATTGATAATAATAACAGTAATAAGTATAGTAATTGTCGTTCTATCGATCATGGAAGCATAATATGGCTAATAATATGAGTTAGATTGATAATAATAAGAGTAATAAGTATAGTAATTGTCGTTCCATCGATCATGTCTGCATAATATGGTTAACAATATGAGATAGATTAATAATAATAAGAATAATAAGTATAGTAATTGTCGTTCTATCGACCATGGAAGCATAATATGGCCAATAATATGAGTTAGATTGATAATGATAAGAGTAATAAGTATAGTAATTGTCGTTCTATCGATCATATCTGCACAATATGGTTAATAATATGAGTTAGATTAGTAGTAATGAGTGTAATAAGTACAGTAATTGTTCTATCGATCAGATAAGCATAATATGGCGAATAATATGAGTTAGCTTGATAACAATAAGAGTAATAAGTATAGTAATTGTCGTTCCATCGATCATATCTGCACAATATGGTTAATAATATGAGTTAGATTAATAGTAATGAGTGTAATAAGTATAGTAATTGTCATTCTATCGATCATATAAGCATAATATGGCTAATAATATGAGTTAGATTCATAATAATAAGAGTAATAACTATAGTAATTGCCGTTATATCGATCATATAAGCATAATATGGCGAATAATATGATTTAGATTGATAATAATAAGAGTACTAGGTATAGTAATTGTCGTTCTATCGATCATATAAGCATCATATGGTTAATAATATGAGTTGGATTAATAATAATAAGAGTAACAAGTATAGTAATTGTCGTCTATCGATCATATAAGCATAATATGGCTAATAATATGAATTAGATTGATAATAATAAGAGTAATAAGTATAGTAATTGTCGTTCTATCGATCATATAAGCATAATATGGCAAATAATATGATTTAGATTGATAATAATAAGAGTAATATGTATAGTATATGCCGTTCTATCGACCATGTAAGCATACTATGGCGAATAATATGATTTGGATTGATAATAATAAGAGTAATAAGTATAGTAATTGTCGTTCTATCGATCATATAAGCATAATGTGGCTAATAATATGAGTTAGCTTGATAATAATAAGAGTAATAAGTATAGTAATTGTCGTTCTATCGATCATATCTGCACAATATGGTTAATAATATGAGTTAGATTAATAGTAATGAGTGTAATAAGTATAGTAATTGTCGTTCTATCGATCATATAAGAATAATATGGCGAATAATATGATTTGAATTGATAATAATAAGAGTAATAAGTATAGTAATTGTCGTTCTATCGATCATATAAGCATAATATGGCTAATAATATGAGTTAGCTTGATAATAATAAGTGTAATAAGTATAGTAATTGTCGTTCTATCGATCATATAAGCATAATATGGCAAATAATATGATTTAGATTGATAATAATAAGAGTAATATGTATAGTATATGCCGTTCTATCGACCATGTAAGCATACTATGGCGAATAATATGATTTGGATTGATAATAATAAGAGTAATAAGTATAGTAATTGTCGTTCTATCGATCATATAAGCATAATATGTCTAATAATATGAGTTAGATTGATAATAATAAGAGTAATAAGTATAGTAATTGTCGGTCTATCGATCATATCTGCACAATATGGTTAATAATATGAGTTAGATTAATAGTAATGAGTGTAATAAGTATAGTAATTGTCGTTCTCTCGATCATATAAGCATAATATGTCTAATAATATGAGTTAGATTGATAATAATAACAGTAATAAGTATAGTAATTGTCGTTCTATCGATCATGGAAGCATAATATGGCTAATAATATGAGTTAGATTGATAATAATAAGAGTAATAAGTATAGTAATTGTCGTTCCATCGATCATGTCTGCATAATATGGTTAACAATATGAGATAGATTAATAATAATAAGAATAATAAGTATAGTAATTGTCGTTCTATCGACCATGGAAGCATAATATGGCCAATAATATGAGTTAGATTGATAATGATAAGAGTAATAAGTATAGTAATTGTCGTTCTATCGATCATATCTGCACAATATGGTTAATAATATGAGTTAGATTAGTAGTAATGAGTGTAATAAGTACAGTAATTGTTCTATCGATCATATAAGCATAATATGGCGAATAATATGAGTTAGCTTGATGATAATAAGAGTAATAAGTATAGTAATTGTCGTTCTATCGATCATATCTGCACAATATGGTTAATAACATGAGTTAGATTAATAATAATAAGAGTAATAAGTATAGTAATTGTCGTCTATCGATCATATAAGCATAATATGGCTAATAATATGAATTAGATTTATAATAATAAGAGTAATACGTATAGTATATGCCGTTCTATCGACCATATAAGCATAATATGGCGAATAATATGATTTGGATTGATAGTAATAAGAGTAATAAGTATAGTAATTGTCGTTCTATCGATCATATAAGCATAATATGGCTAATAATATGAGTTAGCTTGATAATAATAAGAATAATAAGTATAGTAATTGGAGTTCTATCGACCATGGAAGCATAATATGGCTAATAATATGAGTTAGATTGATAATAATAAGAGTAATAAGTATACTAATTGTCGTTCTATCGATCATATCTGCACAATATGGTTAATAATATCAGTTAGATTAATAGTAATGAGTGTAATAAGTACAGTAATTGTCGTTCTATCGATCATATAAGCATAATATGGCTAATAATATGAGTTAGATTGATAATAATAAGAGTAATAACTATAGTAATTGCCGTTCTAGCGATCATATAAGCATAATATGGCGAATAATATGATTTAGATTGATAATAATAAGAGTAAGAAGTATAGTAATTGTCGTTCTATCGATCATATAAGCATAATATCGCTAATAATATGAGTTAGATTGATAACAATAAGAGTAATAAGTATAGTAATTGCCGTTCTATCGATCATATATGCATAATGTGGCTAATAATATGAGTTAGATTGATAATAATAAGAGTAATAAGTATAGTAATTGTCGGTCTATCGATCATATCTGCACAATATGGTTAATAATATGAGTTAGATTAATAGTAATGAGTGTAATAAGTATAGTAATTGTCGTTCTCTCGATCATATAAGCATAATATGTCTAATAATATGAGTTAGATTGATAATAATAAGAGTAATAAGTATGGTAATTGTCGTTCTATCGATCATATCTGCATAATATGGTTAATAATATGAGTTAGATTAATAATAATAAGAATAATAAGTATAGTAATTGGAGTTCTATCGACCATGGAAGCATAATATGGCTAATAATATGAGTTAGATTGATAATAATAAGAGTAATAACTATAGTAATTGCCGTTCTATCGATCATATAAGCATAATATGGCGAATAATATGATTTAGATTGATAATAATAAGAGTAATAAGTATAGTAATTGTCGTTCTATCGCTCATATAAGCATAATATGGCGAATAATACCATTTAGATTGATAATAATATGAGTAATAAGAATAGTAATTGTCGTTCTATCGATCATATAAGCATAATATGGCTAATAATATGAGTTAGATTGATAATAATAAGAGTAATAAGTATAGTAATTGTCGTTCCATCGATCATGTCTGCATAATATGGTTAACAATATGAGATAGATTAATAATAATAAGAATAATAAGTATAGTAATTGTCGTTCTATCGACCATGGAAGCATAATATGGCCAATAATATGAGTTAGATTGATAATGATAAGAGTAATAAGTATAGTAATTGTCGTTCTATCGATCATATCTGCACAATATGGTTAATAATATGAGTTAGATTAGTAGTAATGAGTGTAATAAGTACACTAATTGTTCTATCGATCATATAAGCATAATATGGCGAATAATATGAGTTAGCTTGATAATAATAAGAGTAATAAGTATAGTAATTGTCGTTCTATCGATCATATCTGCACAATATGGTTAATAATATGAGTTAGATTAATAATAATAAGAGTAATAAGTATAGTAATTGTCGTCTATCGATCATATAAGCATAATATGGCTAATAATATGAATTAGATTTATAATAATAAGAGTAATAAGTATAGTAATTGTCGTTCTATCGATCATATAAGCATAATATGGCAAATAATATGATTTAGATTGATAATAATAAGATTAATACGTATAGTATATGCCGTTCTATCGACCATATAAGCATAATATGGCGAATAATATGATTTGGATTGATAGTAATAAGAGTAATAAGTATAGTAATTGTCGTTCTATCGATCATACAAGCATAATATGGCTAATAATATGAGTTAGCTTGATAATAATAAGAATAATAAGTATAGTAATTGGAGTTCTATCGACCATGGAAGCATAATATGGCTAATAATATGAGTTAGATTGATAATAATAAGAGTAATAAGTATACTAATTGTCGTTCTATCGATCATATCTGCACAATATGGTTAATAATATCAGTTAGATTAATAGTAATGAGTGTAATAAGTACAGTAATTGTCGTTCTATCGATCATATAAGCATACTATGGCTAATAATATGAGTTAGATTGATAATAATAAGAGTAATAACTATAGTAATTGCCGTTCTAGCGATCATATAAGCATAATATGGCGAATAATATGATTTAGATTGATAATAATAAGAGTAAGAAGTATAGTAATTGTCGTTCTATCGATCATATAAGCATAATATCGCTAATAATATGAGTTAGATTGATAACAATAAGAGTAATAAGTATAGTAATTGCCGTTCTATCGATCATATATGGATAATGTGGCTAATAATATGAGTTAGATTGATAATAATAAGAGTAATAAGTATAGTAATTGTCGGTCTATCGATCATATCTGCACAATATGGTTAATAATATGAGTTAGATTAATAGTAATGAGTGTAATAAGTATAGTAATTGTCGTTCTCTCGATCATATAAGCATAATATGTCTAATAATATGAGTTAGATTGATAATAATAACAGTAATAAGTATAGTAATTGTCGTTCTATCGATCATGGAAGCATAATATGGCTAATAATATGAGTTAGATTGATAATAATAAGAGTAATAAGTATAGTAATTGTCGTTCCATCGATCATGTCTGCATAATATGGTTAACAATATGAGATAGATTAATAATAATAAGAATAATAAGTATAGTAATTGTCGTTCTATCGACCATGGAAGCATAATATGGCCAATAATATGAGTTAGATTGATAATGATAAGAGTAATAAGTATAGTAATTGTCGTTCTATCGATCATATCTGCACAATATGGTTAATAATATGAGTTAGATTAGTAGTAATGAGTGTAATAAGTACAGTAATTGTTCTATCGATCAGATAAGCATAATATGGCGAATAATATGAGTTAGCTTGATAACAATAAGAGTAATAAGTATAGTAATTGTCGTTCCATCGATCATATCTGCACAATATGGTTAATAATATGAGTTAGATTAATAGTAATGAGTGTAATAAGTATAGTAATTGTCATTCTATCGATCATATAAGCATAATATGGCTAATAATATGAGTTAGATTCATAATAATAAGAGTAATAACTATAGTAATTGCCGTTATATCGATCATATAAGCATAATATGGCGAATAATATGATTTAGATTGATAATAATAAGAGTACTAGGTATAGTAATTGTCGTTCTATCGATCATATAAGCATCATATGGTTAATAATATGAGTTGGATTAATAATAATAAGAGTAACAAGTATAGTAATTGTCGTCTATCGATCATATAAGCATAATATGGCTAATAATATGAATTAGATTGATAATAATAAGAGTAATAAGTATAGTAATTGTCGTTCTATCGATCATATAAGCATAATATGGCAAATAATATGATTTAGATTGATAATAATAAGAGTAATATGTATAGTATATGCCGTTCTATCGACCATGTAAGCATACTATGGCGAATAATATGATTTGGATTGATAATAATAAGAGTAATAAGTATAGTAATTGTCGTTCTATCGATCATATAAGCATAATATGGCTAATAATATGAGTTAGCTTGATAATAATAAGAGTAATAAGTATAGTAATTGTCGTTCTATCGATCATATCTGCACAATATGGTTAATAATATGAGTTAGATTAATAGTAATGAGTGTAATAAGTATAGTAATTGTCGTTCTATCGATCATATAAGAATAATATGGCGAATAATATGATTTGAATTGATAATAATAAGAGTAATAAGTATAGTAATTGTCGTTCTATCGATCATATAAGCATAATATGGCTAATAATATGAGTTAGCTTGATAATAATAAGTGTAATAAGTATAGTAATTGTCGTTCTATCGATCATATAAGCATAATATGGCAAATAATATGATTTAGATTGATAATAATAAGAGTAATATGTATAGTATATGCCGTTCTATCGACCATGTAAGCATACTATGGCGAATAATATGATTTGGATTGATAATAATAAGAGTAATAAGTATAGTAATTGTCGTTCTATCGATCATATAAGCATAATATGTCTAATAATATGAGTTAGATTGATAATAATAAGAGTAATAAGTATAGTAATTGTCGGTCTATCGATCATATCTGCACAATATGGTTAATAATATGAGTTAGATTAATAGTAATGAGTGTAATAAGTATAGTAATTGTCGTTCTCTCGATCATATAAGCATAATATGTCTAATAATATGAGTTAGATTGATAATAATAACAGTAATAAGTATAGTAATTGTCGTTCTATCGATCATGGAAGCATAATATGGCTAATAATATGAGTTAGATTGATAATAATAAGAGTAATAAGTATAGTAATTGTCGTTCCATCGATCATGTCTGCATAATATGGTTAACAATATGAGATAGATTAATAATAATAAGAATAATAAGTATAGTAATTGTCGTTCTATCGACCATGGAAGCATAATATGGCCAATAATATGAGTTAGATTGAAAATGATAAGAGTAATAAGTATAGTAATTGTCGTTCTATCGATCATATCTGCACAATATGGTTAATAATATGAGTTAGATTAGTAGTAATGAGTGTAATAAGTACAGTAATTGTTCTATCGATCATATAAGCATAATATGGCGAATAATATGAGTTAGCTTGATAATAATAAGAGTAATAAGTATAGTAATTGTCGTTCCATCGATCATATCTGCACAATATGGTTAATAATATGAGTTAGATTAATAGTAATGAGTGTAATAAGTATAGTAATTGTCATTCTATCGATCATATAAGCATAATATGGCTAATAATATGAGTTAGATTCATAATAATAAGAGTAATAACTATAGTAATTGCCGTTCTATCGATCATATAAGCATAATATGGCGAATAATATGATTTAGATTGATAATAATAAGAGTACTAAGTATAGTAATTGTCGTTCTATCGATCATATAAGCATCATATGGTTAATAATATGAGTTGGATTAATAATAATAAGAGTAACAAGTATAGTAATTGTCGTCTATCGATCATATAAGCATAATATGGCTAATAATATGAATTAGATTGATAATAATAAGAGTAATAAGTATAGTAATTGTCGTTCTATCGATCATATAAGCATAATATGGCAAATAATATGATTTAGATTGATAATAATAAGAGTAATATGTATAGTATATGCCGTTCTATCGACCATGTAAGCATACTATGGCGAATAATATGATTTGGATTGATAATAATAAGAGTAATAAGTATAGTAATTGTCGTTCTATCGATCATATAAGCATAATATGGCTAATAATATGAGTTAGCTTGATAATAATAAGAGTAATAAGTATAGTAATTGTCGTTCTATCGATCATATCTGCACAATATGGTTAATAATATGAGTTAGATTAATAGCAATGAGTGTAATAAGTATAGTAATTGTCGTTCTATCGATCATATAAGAATAATATGGCGAATAATATGATTTGAATTGATAATAATAAGAGTAATAAGTATAGTAATTGTCGTTCTATCGATCATATAAGCATAATATGGCTAATAATATGAGTTAGCTTGATAATAATAAGTGTAATAGGTATAGTAATTGTCGTTCTATCGATCATATAAGCATAATATGGCAAATAATATGATTTAGATTGATAATAATAAGAGTAATATGTATAGTATATGCCGTTCTATCGACCATGTAAGCATACTATGGCGAATAATATGATTTGGATTGATAATAATAAGAGTAATAAGTATAGTAATTGTCGTTCTATCGATCATATAAGCATAATATGGCTAATAATATGAGTTAGCTTGATAATAATAAGTGTAATAAGTATAGTAACTGTCGTTCTATCGATCATATCTGCACAGTATGGTTAATAATATTAATTAGATTAATAGTAATGAGTGTAATAAGTGTAGTAATTGTCGTTCTATCGATCATATAAGAATAATATGGCGAATAATATGAGTTAGATTGATAATAATAAGAGTAATAAGTATAGTAATTGTCGTTCTATCGATCATATCTGCATAATATGGTTAATAATATGAGTTAGATTAATAATAATAAGAATAATAAGTATAGTAATTGGAGTTCTATCGACCATGGAAGCATAATATGGCTAATAATATGATTTAGATTGATAATAATAAGAGTACTAAGTATAGTAATTGTCGTTCTATCGATCATATAAGCATCATATGGTTAATAATATGAGTTCGATTAATAATAATAAGAGTAATAAGTATAGTAATTGTCGTCTATCGATCATATAAGCATAATATGGCTAATAATATGAATTAGATTGATAATAATAAGAGTAATAAGTATAGTAATTGTCGTTCTATCGATCATATAAGCATAATATGGCAAATAATATGATTTAGATTGATAATAATAAGAGTAATATGTATAGTATATGCCGTTCTATCGACCATGTAAGCATACTATGGCGAATAATATGATTTGGATTGATAATAATAAGAGTAATAAGTATAGTAATTGTCGTTCTATCGATCATATAAGCATAATATGGCTAATAATATGAGTTAGCTTGATAATAATAAGAGTAATAAGTATAGTAATTGTCGTTCAATCGATCATATCTGCACAATATGGTTAATAATATGAGTTAGATTAATAGTAATGAGTGTAATAAGTATAGTAATTGTCGTTCTATCGATCATATAAGAATAATATGGCGAATAATATGATTTGTATTGATAATAATAAGAGTAATAAGTATAGTAATTGTCGTTCTATCGATCATATAAGCATAATATGGCTAATAATATGAGTTAGCTTGATAATAATAAGTGTAATAAGTATAGTAATTGTCGTTCTATCGATCATATCTGCACAATATGGTTAATAATATTAATTAGATTAATAGTAATGAGTGTAATAAGTATAGTAATTGTCGTCCTATCGATCATATAAGAATAATATGGCGAATAATATGAGTTAGATTGATAATAATAACAGTAATAAGTATAGTAATTGTCGTTCTATCGATCATTTAAGCATAATATGGCTAATAATATGAGTTAGATTGATAATAATAAGAGTAATAAGTATAGTAATTGTCGTTCTATCGATCATATAAGCATAATATGGCTAATAATATGAGCTAGATCGATAATGATAAGAGTAATAAGCACAATAATTGTCGTTCTATCGATCATATAAGCATAATATGGTTAATAATATGAGTTAGATTGATAATAGTGAGTGTAATAAGTATAGTAATTGTCGTTCTCTCGATCATATTAGCATAATATGGTTAATAATATGAGTTAGATTGATAATAATAAGAGTAATAAGTATAGTAATTGTCGTTCTATCGATCATATCTGCATAATATGGTTAATAATATGAGTTAGATTAATAATAATAAGAATAATAAGTATAGTAATTGGAGTTCTATCGACCATGGAAGCATAATATGGCTAATAATATGAGTTAGATTGATAATAATAAGAGTAATAACTATAGTAATTGCCGTTCTATCGATCATATAAGCATAATATGGCGAATAATATGATTTAGATTGATAATAATAAGAGTAATAAGTATAGTAATTGTCGTTCCATCGCTCATATAAGCATAATATCGCTAATAATATGAGTTAGATTGATAATAATAAGAGTAATAAGTATACTAATTGTCGTTCTATCGATCATATCTGCACAATATGGTTAATAATATCAGTTAGATTAATAGTAGTGAGTGTAATAAGTATAGTAATTGTCGTTCTATCGATCATATAAGCATAATATGGCTAATAATATGAGTTAGATTGATAATAATAAGACTAATAACTATAGTCATTGCCGTTCTATCGATCATATAAGCATAATATGGCGAATAATATGATTTAGATTGATAATAATAAGAGTAATAAGTATAGTAATTGTCGTTCTATCGCTCATATAAGCATAATATCGCTAATAATATGAGTTAGATTGATAACAATAAGAGTAATAAGTATAGTAATTGCCGTTCTATCGATCATATATGCATAATGTGGCTAATAATATGAGTTAGATTGATAATAATAAGAGTAATAAGTATAGTAATTGTCGTCCTATGGAGCATATCTGCATGATATGGTTAATAATATGAGTTAGATTAATAATAATATGAAAAGTGAGTATAGTAATTGTCGTTCTATCGATCATGGAAGCATAATATGGCTAATAATATGAGTTAGATTGATAAAAATAAGAGTAATAACTATAGTAATTGCGGTTCTATCGATCACATAAGCATAATATGGCGAATAATATGATTTAGATTGATAATAATAAGTGTAATAAGTATATTAATTGTCGTTCTATCGATCATATAAGCATAATATGGCTAATAATATCAGTTAGATTGATAATAATAAGAATAATAAGTATAGTAATTGTCGTTCTATCGACCACGGAAGCATAATATGGCCAATAATATGAGTTAGATTGATAATGATAAGAGTAATAAGTATAGTAATTGTCGTTCTATCGATCATATCTGCACAATATGGTTAATAATATGAGTTAGATTAGTAGTAATGAGTGTAATAAGTACAGTAATTGTTCTATCGATCATATAAGCATAATATGGCGAATAATATGAGTTAGCTTGATAATAATAAGAGTAATAAGTATAGTAATTGTCGTTCTATCGATCATATCTGCACAATATGGTTAATAATATGAGTTAGATTAATAATAATAAGAGTAATAAGTATAGTAATTGTCGTCTATCGATCATATAAGCATAATATGGCTAATAATATGAATTAGATTTATAATAATAAGAGTAATAAGTATAGTAATTGTCGTTCTATCGATCATATAAGCATAATATGGCAAATAATATGATTTAGATTGATAATAATAAGAGTAATATGTATAGTATATGCCGTTCTATCGACCATATAAGCATAATATGGCGAATAATATGATTTGGATTGATAGTAATAAGAGTAATAAGTATAGTAATTGTCGTTCTATCGATCATATAAGCATAATATGGCTAATAATATGAGTTAGCTTGATAATAATAAGAGTAATAAGTATAGTAATTGTCGTTCCATCGATCATATCTGCACAATATGGTTAATAATATGAGTTAGATTAATAGTAATGAGTGTAATAAGTATAGTAATTGTCATTCTATCGATCATATAAGCATAATATGGCTAATAATATGAGTTAGATTCATAATAATAAGAGTAATAACTATAGTAATTGCCGTTCTATCGATCATATAAGCATAATATGGCGAATAATATGATTTAGATTGATAATAATAAGAGTACTAAGTATAGTAATTGTCGTTCTATCGATCATATAAGCATCATATGGTTAATAATATGAGTTAGATTAATAATAATAAGAGTAATAAGTATAGTAATTGTCGTCTATCGATCATATAAGCATAATATGGCTAATAATATGAATTAGATTGATAATAATAAGAGTAATAAGTATAGTAATTGTCGTTCTATCGATCATATAAGCATAATATGGCAAATAATATGATTTAGATTGATAATAATAAGAGTAATATGTATAGTATATGCCGTTCTATCGACCATATAAGCATACTATGGCGAATAATATGATTTGGATTGATAATAATAAGAGTAATAAGTATAGTAATTGTCGTTCTATCGATCATATAAGCATAATATGGCTAATAATATGAGTTAGCTTGATAATAATAAGAGTAATAAGTATAGTAATTGTCGTTCTATCGATCATATCTGCACAATATGGTTAATAATGTGAGTTAGATTAATAGTAATGAGTGTAATAAGTATAGTAATTGTCGTTCTATCGATCATATAAGAATAATATGGCGAATAATATGATTTGTATTGATAATAATAAGAGTAATAAGTATAGTAATTGTCGTTCTATCGATCATATAAGCATAATATGGCTAATAATACGAGTTAGATTGATAATAATAAGAGTAATAAGTATAGTAATTGTCGTTCTATCGATCACATCTGCAGAATATGGTTAATAATATGAGTTAGATTAATAATAATAAGAATAATAAGTATAGTAATTGGAGTTCTATCGACCATGGAAGCATAATATGGCTAATAATATGAGTTAGATTGATAATAATAAGAGTAATAACTATAGTAATTGCCGTTCTATCGATCATATAAGCATAATATGGCGAATAATATGATTTAGATTGATAATAGTAAGAGCAATAAGTATAGTAATTGTCGTTCTATCGATCATATCTGCACAATATGGTTAATAATATGAGTTAGATTAATAATAATAAGAATAATAAGTATAGTAATTGGAGTTCTATCGACCATGGAAGCATAATATGGCTAATAATATGAGTTAGATTGATAATAATAAGAGTAATAAGTATACTAATTGTCGTTCTATCGATCATATCTGCACAATATGGTTAATAATATCAGTTAGATTAATAGTAGTGAGTGTAATAAGTATAGTAATTGTCGTTCTATCGATCATATAAGCATAATATGGCTAATAATATGAGTTAGATTGATAATAATAAGACTAATAACTATAGTCATTGCCGTTCTATCGATCATATAAGCATAATATGGCGAATAATATGATTTAGATTGATAATAATAAGAGTAATAAGTATAGTAATTGTCGTTCCATCGATCATGTCTGCATAATATGGTTAACAATATGAGATAGATTAATAATAATAAGAATAATAAGTATAGTAATTGTCGTTCTATCGACCATGGAAGCATAATATGGCCAATAATATGAGTTAGATTGATAATGATAAGAGTAATAAGTATAGTAATTGTCGTTCTATCGATCATATCTGCACAATATGGTTAATAATATGAGTTAGATTAGTAGTAATGAGTGTAATAAGTACAGTAATTGTTCTATCGATCATATAAGCATAATATGGCGAATAATATGAGTTAGCTTGATAATAATAAGAGTAATAAGTATAGTAATTGTCGTTCTATCGATCATATCTGCACAATATGGTTAATAATATGAGTTAGATTAATAATAATAAGAGTAATAAGTATAGTAATTGTCGTCTATCGATCATATAAGCATAATATGGCTAATAATATGAATTAGATTTATAATAATAAGAGTAATAAGTATAGTAATTGTCGTTCTATCGATCATATAAGCATAATATGGCAAATAATATGATTTAGATTGATAATAATAAGAGTAATATGTATAGTATATGCCGTTCTATCGACCATATAAGCATACTATGGCGAATAATATGATTTGTATTGATAATAATAAGAGTAATAAGTATAGTAATTGTCGTTCTATCTATCATATAAGCATAATATGGCGAATAATATGATTTAGATTGATAATAATAAGAGTAATATGTATAGTATATGCCGTTCTATCGACCATATAAGCATACTATGGCGAATAATATGATTTGGATTGATAATAATAAGAGTAATAAGTATAGTAATTGTCGTTCTATCGATCATATAAGCATAATATGGCTAATAATATGAGTTAGCTTGATAATAATAAGAGTAATAAGTATAGTAATTGTCGTTCTATCGATCATACCTGCACAATATGGTTAATAATGTGAGTTAGATTAATAGTAATGAGTGTAATAAGTATAGTAATTGTCGTTCTATCGATCATATAACAATAATATGGCGAATAATATGATTTGTATTGATAATAATAAGAGTAATAAGTATACTAATTGTCGTTCTATCGATCATATCTGCACAATATGGTTAATAATATCAGTTAGATTAATAGTAGTGAGTGTAATAAGTATAGTAATTGTCGTTCTATCGATCATATAAGCATAATATGGCTAATAATATGAGTTAGATTGATAATAATAAGACTAATAACTATAGTCATTGCCGTTCTATCGATCATATAAGCATAATATGGCGAATAATATGATTTAGATTGATAATAATAAGAGTAATAAGTATAGTAATTGTCGTTCTATCGCTCATATAAGCATAATATCGCTAATAATATGAGTTAGATTGATAACAATAAGAGTAATAAGTATAGTAATTGCCGTTCTATCGATCATATATGCATAATGTGGCTAATAATATGAGTTAGATTGATAATAATAAGAGTAATAAGTATAGTAATTGTCGTCCTATGGAGCATATCTGCATGATATGGTTAATAATATGAGTTAGATTAATAATAATATGAAAAGTAAGTATAGTAATTGTCGTTCTATCGATCATGGAAGCATAATATGGCTAATAATATGAGTTAGATTGATAAAAATAAGAGTAATAACTATAGTAATTGCGGTTCTATCGATCACATAAGCATAATATGGCGAATAATATGATTTAGATTGATAATAATAAGTGTAATAAGTATATTAATTGTCGTTCTATCGATCATATAAGCATAATATGGCTAATAATATCAGTTAGATTGATAATAATAAGAATAATAAGTATAGTAATTGTCGTTCTATCGACCACGGAAGCATAATATGGCCAATAATATGAGTTAGATTGATAATGATAAGAGTAATAAGTATAGTAATTGTCGTTCTATCGATCATATCTGCACAATATGGTTAATAATATGAGTTAGATTAGTAGTAATGAGTGTAATAAGTACAGTAATTGTTCTATCGATCATATAAGCATAATATGGCGAATAATATGAGTTAGCTTGATAATAATAAGAGTAATAAGTATAGTAATTGTCGTTCTATCGATCATATCTGCACAATATGGTTAATAATATGAGTTAGATTAATAATAATAAGAGTAATAAGTATAGTAATTGTCGTCTATCGATCATATAAGCATAATATGGCTAATAATATGAATTAGATTTATAATAATAAGAGTAATAAGTATAGTAATTGTCGTTCTATCGATCATATAAGCATAATATGGCAAATAATATGATTTAGATTGATAATAATAAGAGTAATATGTATAGTATATGCCGTTCTATCGACCATATAAGCATAATATGGCGAATAATATGATTTGGATTGATAGTAATAAGAGTAATAAGTATAGTAATTGTCGTTCTATCGATCATATAAGCATAATATGGCTAATAATATGAGTTAGCTTGATAATAATAAGAGTAATAAGTATAGTAATTGTCGTTCCATCGATCATATCTGCACAATATGGTTAATAATATGAGTTAGATTAATAGTAATGAGTGTAATAAGTATAGTAATTGTCATTCTATCGATCATATAAGCATAATATGGCTAATAATATGAGTTAGATTCATAATAATAAGAGTAATAACTATAGTAATTGCCGTTCTATCGATCATATAAGCATAATATGGCGAATAATATGATTTAGATTGATAATAATAAGAGTACTAAGTATAGTAATTGTCGTTCTATCGATCATATAAGCATCATATGGTTAATAATATGAGTTAGATTAATAATAATAAGAGTAATAAGTATAGTAATTGTCGTCTATCGATCATATAAGCATAATATGGCTAATAATATGAATTAGATTGATAATAATAAGAGTAATAAGTATAGTAATTGTCGTTCTATCGATCATATAAGCATAATATGGCAAATAATATGATTTAGATTGATAATAATAAGAGTAATATGTATAGTATATGCCGTTCTATCGACCATATAAGCATACTATGGCGAATAATATGAGTTAGATTGATAAAAATAAGAGTAATAACTATAGTAATTGCGGTTCTATCGATCACATAAGCATAATATGGCGAATAATATGATTTAGATTGATAATAATAAGTGTAATAAGTATATTAATTGTCGTTCTATCGATCATATAAGCATAATATGGCTAATAATATCAGTTAGATTGATAATAATAAGAATAATAAGTATAGTAATTGTCGTTCTATCGACCACGGAAGCATAATATGGCCAATAATATGAGTTAGATTGATAATGATAAGAGTAATAAGTATAGTAATTGTCGTTCTATCGATCATATCTGCACAATATGGTTAATAATATGAGTTAGATTAGTAGTAATGAGTGTAATAAGTACAGTAATTGTTCTATCGATCATATAAGCATAATATGGCGAATAATATGAGTTAGCTTGAAAATAATAAGAGTAATAAGTATAGTAATTGTCGTTCTATCGATCATATCTGCACAATATGGTTAATAATATGAGTTAGATTAATAATAATAAGAGTAATAAGTATAGTAATTGTCGTCTATCGATCATATAAGCATAATATGGCTAATAATATGAATTAGATTTATAATAATAAGAGTAATAAGTATAGTAATTGTCGTTCTATCGATCATATAAGCATAATATGGCAAATAATATGATTTAGATTGATAATAATAAGAGTAATATGTATAGTATATGCCGTTCTATCGACCATATAAGCATACTATGGCGAATAATATGAGTTAGATTGATAAAAATAAGAGTAATAACTATAGTAATTGCGGTTCTATCGATCACATAAGCATAATATGGCGAATAATATGATTTAGATTGATAATAATAAGTGTAATAAGTATATTAATTGTCGTTCTATCGATCATATAAGCATAATATGGCTAATAATATCAGTTAGATTGATAATAATAAGAATAATAAGTATAGTAATTGTCGTTCTATCGACCACGGAAGCATAATATGGCCAATAATATGAGTTAGATTGATAATGATAAGAGTAATAAGTATAGTAATTGTCGTTCTATCGATCATATCTGCACAATATGGTTAATAATATGAGTTAGATTAGTAGTAATGAGTGTAATAAGTACAGTAATTGTTCTATCGATCATATAAGCATAATATGGCGAATAATATGAGTTAGCTTGATAATAATAAGAGTAATAAGTATAGTAATTGTCGTTCTATCGATCATATCTGCACAATATGGTTAATAATATGAGTTAGATTAATAATAATAAGAGTAATAAGTATAGTAATTGTCGTCTATCGATCATATAAGCATAATATGGCTAATAATATGAATTAGATTTATAATAATAAGAGTAATAAGTATAGTAATTGCCGTTCTATCGATCATATATGCATAATGTGGCTAATAATATGAGTTAGATTGATAATAATAAGAGTAATAAGTATAGTAATTGTCGTCCTATGGAGCATATCTGCATGATATGGTTAATAATATGAGTTAGATTAATAATAATATGAAAAGTAAGTATAGTAATTGTCGTTCTATCGATCATGGAAGCATAATATGGCTAATAATATGAGTTAGATTGATAAAAATAAGAGTAATAACTATAGTAATTGCGGTTCTATCGATCACATAAGCATAATATGGCGAATAATATGATTTAGATTGATAATAATAAGTGTAATAAGTATATTAATTGTCGTTCTATCGATCATATAAGCATAATATGGCTAATAATATGAGTTAGCTTGATAATAATAAGAGTAATAAGTATAGTAATTGTCGTTCTATCGATCATATCTGCACAATATGGTTAATAATATGAGTTAGATTAATAATAATAAGAGTAATAAGTATAGTAATTGTCGTCTATCGATCATATAAGCATAATATGGCTAATAATATGAATTAGATTTATAATAATAAGAGTAATAAGTATAGTAATTGTCGTTCTATCGATCATATAAGCATAATATGGCAAATAATATGATTTAGATTGATAATAATAAGAGTAATATGTATAGTATATGCCGTTCTATCGACCATATAAGCATACTATGGCGAATAATATGAGTTAGATTGATAAAAATAAGAGTAATAACTATAGTAATTGCGGTTCTATCGATCACATAAGCATAATATGGCGAATAATATGATTTAGATTGATAATAATAAGTGTAATAAGTATATTAATTGTCGTTCTATCGATCATATAAGCATAATATGGCTAATAATATCAGTTAGATTGATAATAATAAGAATAATAAGTATAGTAATTGTCGTTCTATCGACCACGGAAGCATAATATGGCCAATAATATGAGTTAGATTGATAATGATAAGAGTAATAAGTATAGTAATTGTCGTTCTATCGATCATATCTGCACAATATGGTTAATAATATGAGTTAGATTAGTAGTAATGAGTGTAATAAGTACAGTAATTGTTCTATCGATCATATAAGCATAATATGGCGAATAATATGAGTTAGCTTGATAATAATAAGAGTAATAAGTATAGTAATTGTCGTTCTATCGATCATATCTGCACAATATGGTTAATAATATGAGTTAGATTAATAATAATAAGAGTAATAAGTATAGTAATTGTCGTCTATCGATCATATAAGCATAATATGGCTAATAATATGAATTAGATTTATAATAATAAGAGTAATAAGTATAGTAATTGCCGTTCTATCGATCATATATGCATAATGTGGCTAATAATATGAGTTAGATTGATAATAATAAGAGTAATAAGTATAGTAATTGTCGTCCTATGGAGCATATCTGCATGATATGGTTAATAATATGAGTTAGATTAATAATAATATGAAAAGTAAGTATAGTAATTGTCGTTCTATCGATCATGGAAGCATAATATGGCTAATAATATGAGTTAGATTGATAAAAATAAGAGTAATAACTATAGTAATTGCGGTTCTATCGATCACATAAGCATAATATGGCGAATAATATGATTTAGATTGATAATAATAAGTGTAATAAGTATATTAATTGTCGTTCTATCGATCATATAAGCATAATATGGCTAATAATATCAGTTAGATTGATAATAATAAGAATAATAAGTATAGTAATTGTCGTTCTATCGACCACGGAAGCATAATATGGCCAATAATATGAGTTAGATTGATAATGATAAGAGTAATAAGTATAGTAATTGTCGTTCTATCGATCATATCTGCACAATATGGTTAATAATATGAGTTAGATTAGTAGTAATGAGTGTAATAAGTACAGTAATTGTTCTATCGATCATATAAGCATAATATGGCGAATAATATGAGTTAGCTTGATAATAATAAGAGTAATAAGTATAGTAATTGTCGTTCTATCGATCATATCTGCACAATATGGTTAATAATATGAGTTAGATTAATAATAATAAGAGTAATAAGTATAGTAATTGTCGTCTATCGATCATATAAGCATAATATGGCTAATAATATGAATTAGATTTATAATAATAAGAGTAATAAGTATAGTAATTGTCGTTCTATCGATCATATAAGCATAATATGGCAAATAATATGATTTAGATTGATAATAATAAGAGTAATATGTATAGTATATGCCGTTCTATCGACCATATAAGCATAATATGGCGAATAATATGATTTGGATTGATAGTAATAAGAGTAATAAGTATAGTAATTGTCGTTCTATCGATCATATAAGCATAATATGGCTAATAATATGAGTTAGCTTGATAATAATAAGAGTAATAAGTATAGTAATTGTCGTTCCATCGATCATATCTGCACAATATGGTTAATAATATGAGTTAGATTAATAGTAATGAGTGTAATAAGTATAGTAATTGTCATTCTATCGATCATATAAGCATAATATGGCTAATAATATGAGTTAGATTCATAATAATAAGAGTAATAACTATAGTAATTGCCGTTCTATCGATCATATAAGCATAATATGGCGAATAATATGATTTAGATTGATAATAATAAGAGTACTAAGTATAGTAATTGTCGTTCTATCGATCATATAAGCATCCTATGGTTAATAATATGAGTTAGATTAATAATAATAAGAGTAATAAGTATAGTAATTGTCGTCTATCGATCATATAAGCATAATATGGCTAATAATATGAATTAGATTGATAATAATAAGAGTAATAAGTATAGTAATTGTCGTTCTATCGATCATATAAGCATAATATGGCAAATAATATGATTTAGATTGATAATAATAAGAGTAATATGTATAGTATATGCCGTTCTATCGACCATATAAGCATACTATGGCGAATAATATGATTTGGATTGATAATAATAAGAGTAATAAGTATAGTAATTGTCGTTCTATCGATCATATAAGCATAATATGGCTAATAATATGAGTTAGCTTGATAATAATAAGAGTAATAAGTATAGTAATTGTCGTTCTATCGATCATATCTGCACAATATGGTTAATAATGTGAGTTAGATTAATAGTAATGAGTGTAATAAGTATAGTAATTGTCGTTCTATCGATCATATAAGAATAATATGGCGAATAATATGATTTGTATTGATAATAATAAGAGTAATAAGTATAGTAATTGTCGTTCTATCGATCATATAAGCATAATATGGCTAATAATACGAGTTAGATTGATAATAATAAGAGTAATAAGTATAGTAATTGTCGTTCTATCGATCACATCTGCAGAATATGGTTAATAATATGAGTTAGATTAATAATAATAAGAATAATAAGTATAGTAATTGGAGTTCTATCGACCATGGAAGCATAATATGGCTAATAATATGAGTTAGATTGATAATAATAAGAGTAATAACTATAGTAATTGCCGTTCTATCGATCATATAAGCATAATATGGCGAATAATATGATTTAGATTGATAATAGTAAGAGCAATAAGTATAGTAATTGTCGTTCTATCGATCATATCTGCACAATATGGTTAATAATATGAGTTAGATTAATAATAATAAGAATAATAAGTATAGTAATTGGAGTTCTATCGACCATGGAAGCATAATATGGCTAATAATATGAGTTAGATTGATAATAATAAGAGTAATAAGTATACTAATTGTCGTTCTATCGATCATATCTGCACAATATGGTTAATAATATCAGTTAGATTAATAGTAGTGAGTGTAATAAGTATAGTAATTGTCGTTCTATCGATCATATAAGCATAATATGGCTAATAATATGAGTTAGATTGATAATAATAAGACTAATAACTATAGTCATTGCCGTTCTATCGATCATATAAGCATAATATGGCGAATAATATGATTTAGATTGATAATAATAAGAGTAATAAGTATAGTAATTGTCGTTCCATCGATCATGTCTGCATAATATGGTTAACAATATGAGATAGATTAATAATAATAAGAATAATAAGTATAGTAATTGTCGTTCTATCGACCATGGAAGCATAATATGGCCAATAATATGAGTTAGATTGATAATGATAAGAGTAATAAGTATAGTAATTGTCGTTCTATCGATCATATCTGCACAATATGGTTAATAATATGAGTTAGATTAGTAGTAATGAGTGTAATAAGTACAGTAATTGTTCTATCGATCATATAAGCATAATATGGCGAATAATATGAGTTAGCTTGATAATAATAAGAGTAATAAGTATAGTAATTGTCGTTCTATCGATCATATCTGCACAATATGGTTAATAATATGAGTTAGATTAATAATAATAAGAGTAATAAGTATAGTAATTGTCGTCTATCGATCATATAAGCATAATATGGCTAATAATATGAATTAGATTTATAATAATAAGAGTAATAAGTATAGTAATTGTCGTTCTATCGATCATATAAGCATAATATGGCAAATAATATGATTTAGATTGATAATAATAAGAGTAATATGTATAGTATATGCCGTTCTATCGACCATATAAGCATACTATGGCGAATAATATGATTTGGATTGATAATAATAAGAGTAATAAGTATAGTAATTGTCGTTCCATCGATCATGTCTGCATAATATGGTTAACAATATGAGATAGATTAATAATAATAAGAATAATAAGTATAGTAATTGTCGTTCTATCGACCATGGAAGCATAATATGGCCAATAATATGAGTTAGATTGATAATGATAAGAGTAATAAGTATAGTAATTGTCGTTCTATCGATCATATCTGCACAATATGGTTAATAATATGAGTTAGATTAGTAGTAATGAGTGTAATAAGTACAGTAATTGTTCTATCGATCATATAAGCATAATATGGCGAATAATATGAGTTAGCTTGATAATAATAAGAGTAATAAGTATAGTAATTGTCGTTCTATCGATCATATCTGCACAATATGGTTAATAATATGAGTTAGATTAATAATAATAAGAGTAATAAGTATAGTAATTGTCGTCTATCGATCATATAAGCATAATATGGCTAATAATATGAATTAGATTTATAATAATAAAGAGTAATAAGTATACTAATTGTCGTTCTATCGATCGTATCTGCACAATATGGTTAATAATATCAGTTAGATTAATAGTAGTGAGTGTAATAAGTATAGTAATTGTCGTCTATCGATCATATAAGCATAATATGGCTAATAATATGAATTAGATTGATAATAATAAGAGTAATAAGTATAGTAATTGTCGTTCTATCGATCATATAAGCATAATATGGCGAATAATATGATTTAGATTGATAATAATAAGAGTAATATGTATAGTATATGCCGTTCTATCGACCATATAAGCATACTATGGCGAATAATATGATTTGGATTGATAATAATAAGAGTAATAAGTATAGTAATTGTCGTTCTATCGATCATATAAGCATAATATGGCTAATAATATGAGTTAGCTTGATAATAATAAGAGTAATAAGTATAGTAATTGTCGTTCTATCGATCATACCTGCACAATATGGTTAATAATGTGAGTTAGATTAATAGTAATGAGTGTAATAAGTATAGTAATTGTCGTTCTATCGATCATATAACAATAATATGGCGAATAATATGATTTGTATTGATAATAATAAGAGTAATAAGTATACTAATTGTCGTTCTATCGATCATATCTGCACAATATGGTTAATAATATCAGTTAGATTAATAGTAGTGAGTGTAATAAGTATAGTAATTGTCGTTCTATCGATCATATAAGCATAATATGGCTAATAATATGAGTTAGATTGATAATAATAAGACTAATAACTATAGTCATTGCCGTTCTATCGATCATATAAGCATAATATGGCGAATAATATGATTTAGATTGATAATAATAAGAGTAATAAGTATAGTAATTGTCGTTCTATCGCTCATATAAGCATAATATCGCTAATAATATGAGTTAGATTGATAACAATAAGAGTAATAAGTATAGTAATTGCCGTTCTATCGATCATATATGCATAATGTGGCTAATAATATGAGTTAGAGAGATAATAATAAGAGTAATAGGTATAGTAATTGTCGTCCTATGGAGCATATCTGCATAATATGGTTAATAATATGAGTTAGATTAATAATAATATGAAAAGTAAGTATAGTAATTGTCGTTCTATCGATCATGGAAGCATAATATGGCTAATAATATGAGTTAGATTGATAAAAATAAGAGTAATAACTATAGTAATTGCGGTTCTATCGATCACATAAGCATAATATGGCGAATAATATGATTTAGATTGATAATAATAAGTGTAATAAGTATATTAATTGTCGTTCTATCGATCATATAAGCATAATATGGCTAATAATATCAGTTAGATTGATAATAATAAGAATAATAAGTATAGTAATTGTCGTTCTATCGACCATGGAAGCATAATATGGCCAATAATATGAGTTAGATTGATAATGATAAGAGTAATAAGTATAGTAATTGTCGTTCTATCGATCATATCTGCACAATATGGTTAATAATATGAGTTAGATTAGTAGTAATGAGTGTAATAAGTACAGTAATTGTTCTATCGATCATATAAGCATAATATGGCGAATAACATGAGTTAGCTTGATAATAATAAGAGTAATAAGTATAGTAATTGTCGTTCTATCGATCATATCTGCACAATATGGTTAATAATATGAGTTAGATTAATAATAATAAGAGTAATAAGTATAGTAATTGTCGTCTATCGATCATATAAGCATAATATGGCTAATAATATGAATTAGATTTATAATAATAAGAGTAATAAGTATAGTAATTGTCGTTCTATCGATCATATAAGCATAATATGGCAAATAATATGATTTAGATTGATAATAATAAGAGTAATATGTATAGTATATGCCGTTCTATCGACCATATAAGCATACTATTGCGAATAATATGATTTGGATTGATAATAATAAGAGTAATAAGTATAGTAATTGTCGTTCTATCGATCATATAAGCATAATATGGCTAATAATATGAGTTAGCTTGATAATAATAAGAGTAATAAGTATAGTAATTGTCGTTCTATCGATCATATCTGCACAATATGGTTAATAATGTGAGTTAGATTAATAGTAATGAGTGTAATAAGTATAGTAATTGGAGTTCTATCGACCATGGAAGCATAATATGGCTAATAATATGAGTTAGATTGATAATAATAAGAGTAATAACTATAGTAATTGCCGTTCTATCGATCATATAAGCATAATATGGCGAATAATATGATTTAGATTGATAATAGTAAGAGCAATAAGTATAGTAATTGTCGTCCTATCGATCATATCTGCACAATATGGTTAATAATATGAGTTAGATTAATAATAATAAGAATAATAAGTATAGTAATTGGAGTTCTATCGACCATGGAAGCATAATATGGCTAATAATATGAGTTAGATTGATAATAATAAGAGTAATAAGTATACTAATTGTCGTTCTATCGATCATATCTGCACAATATGTTTAATAATATCAGTTAGATTAATAGTAGTGAGTGTAATAAGTATAGTAATTGTCGTTCTATCGATCATATAAGCATAATATGGCTAATAATATGCGTTAGATTGATAATAATAAGACTAATAACTATAGTCATTGCCGTTCTATCGATCATATAAGCATAATATGGCGAATAATATGATTTAGATTGATAATAATAAGAGTAATAAGTATAGTAATTGTCGTTCCATCGAACATGTCTGCATAATATGGTTAACAATATGAGATAGATTAATAATAATAAGAATAATAAGTATAGTAATTGTCGTTCTATCGACCATGGGAGCATAATATGGCCAATAATATGAGTTAGATTGATAATGATAAGAGTAATAAGTATAGTAATTGTCGTTCTATCGATCACATAAGCATAATATGGCGAATAATATGATTTAGATTGATAATAATAAGTGTAATAAGTATATTAATTGTCGTTCTATCGATCATATAAGCATGATATGGCTAATAATATGAGTTAGATTGATAATAATAAGAGTAATAACTATAGTAATTGCCGTTCTATCGATCATATAAGCATAATATGGCGAATAATATGATTTAGATTGATAATAGTAAGAGCAATAAGTATAGTAATTGTCGTTCTATCGATCATATCTGCACAATTTGGTTAATAATATGAGTTAGATTAATAGTAATGAGTGTAATAAGTATAGTAATTGTCGTTCTATCGATCATATAAGCATAATATGGCTAATAATATGAGTTAGCTTGATAATAATAAGAGTAATAATGATAGTAATTGTCGTTCTATCGATCATATCTGCACAATATGGTAAATAATATGAGTTAGATTAATAGTAATGAGTGTAATAAGTATAGTAATTGTCGTTCTATCGATCATATCTGCACAATATGGTTAATAATATTAGTTAGATTAATAGTAATGAGTGTAATAAGTATAGTAATTGTCGTTCTATCGATCATATAAGCATAATATGGCTAATAATACGAGTTAGATTGATAATAATAAGAGTAATAAGTATACTAATTGTCGTTCTATCGATCATATCTGCACAATATGGTTACTAATATCAGTTAGATTAATAGTAATGAGTGTAATAAGTATAGTAATTGTCGTTCTATCGATCATATAAGCATAATATGGCTAATAATATGAGTAAGATTGATAATAATAAGAGTAATAACTATAGTAATTGCCGTTCTATCGATCATATAAGCATAATATGGCGAATAATATGATTTAGATTGATAATAATAAGAGTAATAAGTATAGTAATTGTCGTTCTATCGATCATATAAGCATAATATCGCTAATAATATGAGTTAGATCGATAATGATAAGAGTAATAAGCACAATAATTGTCGTTCTATCGATCATATAAGCATAATATGGTTAATAATATGAGTTAGATTGATAATAGTGAGTGTAATAAGTATAGTAATTGTCGTTCTCTCGATCATATTAGCATAATATGGTTAATAATATGAGTTAGATTGATAATAATAAGAGTAATAAGTATAGTAATTGTCGTTCTATCGATCATATCTGCATAATATGGTTAATAATATGAGTTAGATTAATAATAATAAGAATAATAAGTATCGTAATTGGAGTTCTATCGACCATGGAAGCATAATATGGCTAATAATATGAGTTAGATTGATAATAATAAGAGTAATAACTATAGTAATTGCCGTTCTATCGATCATATAAGCATAATATGGCGAATAATATGATTTAGATTGATAATAATAAGAGTAATAAGTATAGTAATTGTCGTTCTATCGCTCATATAAGCATAATATCGCTAATAATATGAGTTAGATTGATAATAATAAGAGTAATAAGTATACTAATTGTCGTTCTATCGATCATATCTGCACAATATGGTTAATAATATCAGTTAGATTAATAGTAGTGAGTGTAATAAGTATAGTAATTGTCGTTCTATCGATCATATAAGCATAATATGGCTAATAATATGAGTTAGATTGATAATAATAAGACTAATAACTATAGTCATTGCCGTTCTATCGATCATATAAGCATAATATGGCGAATAATATGATTTAGATTGATAATAATAAGAGTAATAAGTATAGTAATTGTCGTTCTATCGCTCATATAAGCATAATATCGCTAATAATATGAGTTAGATTGATAACAATAAGAGTAATAAGTATAGTAATTGCCGTTCTATCGATCATATATGCATAATGTGGCTAATAATATGAGTTAGATTGATAATAATAAGAGTAATAAGTATAGTAATTGTCGTCCTATCGATCATATCTGCATAATATGGTTAATAATATGAGTTAGATTAATAATAATATGAAAAGTAAGTATAGTAATTGTCGTTCTATCGATCATGGAAGCATAATATGGCTAATAATATGAGTTAGATTGATAAAAATAAGAGTAATAACTATAGTAATTGCGGTTCTATCGATCACATAAGCATAATATGGCGAATAATATGATTTAGATTGATAATAATAAGTGTAATAAGTATATTAATTGTCGTTCTATCGATCATATAAGCATAATATGGCTAATAATATCAGTTAGATTGATAATAATAACAGTAATAAGTATAGTAATTGTCGTTCTATCGATCATGGAAGCATAATATGGCTAATAATATGAGTTAGATTGATAATAATAAGGGTAATAAGTATAGTAATTGCCGTTCTATCGATCATATAAGCATAATAAGGCTAATAATATGATTTAGATTGATAATAATAAGAGTAATAAGTATAGTATTTGTCGTTCCATCGATCATGTCTGCATAATATGGTTAACAATATGAGATAGACTAATAATAATAAGAATAATAAGTATAGTAATTGTCGTTCTATCGACCATGGAAGCATAATATGGCCAATAATATGAGTTAGATTGATAATGATAAGAGTAATAAGTATAGTAATTGTCGTTCTATCGATCATATCTGCACAATATGGTTAATAATATGAGTTAGATTAGTAGTAATGAGTGTAATAAGTACAGTAATTGTTCTATCGATCATATAAGCATAATATGGCGAATAATATGAGTTAGCTTGATAATAATAAGAGTAATAAGTATAGTAATTGTCGTTCTATCGATCATATCTGCACAATATGGTTAATAATATGAGTTAGATTAATAATAATAAGAGTAATAAGTATAGTAATTGTCGTCTATCGATCATATAAGCATAATATGGCTAATAATATGAATTAGATTTATAATAATAAGAGTAATAAGTATAGTAATTGTCGTTCTATCGATCATATAAGCATAATATGGCAAATAATATGATTTAGATTGATAATAATAAGAGTACTAAGTATAGTAATTGTCGTTCTATCGATCATATAAGCATCATATGGTTAATAATATGAGTTCGATTAATAATAATAAGAGTAATAAGTATAGTAATTGTCGTCTATCGATCATATAAGCATAATATGGCTAATAATATGAATTAGATTGATAATAATAAGAGTAATAAGTATAGTAATTGTCGTTCTATCGATCATATAAGCATAATATGGCAAATAATATGATTTAGATTGATAATAATAAGAGTAATATGTATAGTATATGCCGTTCTATCGACCATATAAGCATACTATGGCGAATAATATGATTTCGATTGATAATAATAAGAGTAATAAGTATAGTAATTGTCGTTCTGTCGATCATATAAGCATAATATGGCTAATAATATGAGTTAGCTTGATAATAATAAGAGTAATAAGTATAGTAATTGTCGTTCTATCGATCATATCTGCACAATATGGTTAATAATGTGAGTTAGATTAATAGTAATGAGTGTAATAAGTATAGTAATTGTCGTTCTATCGATCATATAAGAATAATATGGCGAATAATATGATTTGTATTGATAATAATAAGAGTAATAAGTATACTAATTGTCGTTCTATCGATCGTATCTGCACAATATGGTTAATAATATCAGTTAGATTAATAGTAGTGAGTGTAATAAGTATAGTAATTGTCGTCTATCGATCATATAAGCATAATATGGCTAATAATATGAATTAGATTGATAATAATAAGAGTAATAAGTATAGTAATTGTCGTTCTATCGATCATATAAGCATAATATGGCGAATAATATGATTTAGATTGATAATAATAAGAGTAATATGTATAGTATATGCCGTTCTATCGACCATATAAGCATACTATGGCGAATAATATGATTTGGATTGATAATAATAAGAGTAATAAGTATAGTAATTGTCGTTCTATCGATCATATAAGCATAATATGGCTAATAATATGAGTTAGCTTGATAATAATAAGAGTAATAAGTATAGTAATTGTCGTTCTATCGATCATACCTGCACAATATGGTTAATAATGTGAGTTAGATTAATAGTAATGAGTGTAATAAGTATAGTAATTGTCGTTCTATCGATCATATAACAATAATATGGCGAATAATATGATTTGTATTGATAATAATAAGAGTAATAAGTATACTAATTGTCGTTCTATCGATCATATCTGCACAATATGGTTAATAATATCAGTTAGATTAATAGTAGTGAGTGTAATAAGTATAGTAATTGTCGTTCTATCGATCATATAAGCATAATATGGCTAATAATATGAGTTAGATTGATAATAATAAGACTAATAACTATAGTCATTGCCGTTCTATCGATCATATAAGCATAATATGGCGAATAATATGATTTAGATTGATAATAATAAGAGTAATAAGTATAGTAATTGTCGTTCTATCGCTCATATAAGCATAATATCGCTAATAATATGAGTTAGATTGATAACAATAAGAGTAATAAGTATAGTAATTGCCGTTCTATCGATCATATATGCATAATGTGGCTAATAATATGAGTTAGAGAGATAATAATAAGAGTAATAAGTATAGTAATTGTCGTCCTATGGAGCATATCTGCATAATATGGTTAATAATATGAGTTAGATTAATAATAATATGAAAAGTAAGTATAGTAATTGTCGTTCTATCGATCATGGAAGCATAATATGGCTAATAATATGAGTTAGATTGATAAAAATAAGAGTAATAACTATAGTAATTGCGGTTCTATCGATCACATAAGCATAATATGGCGAATAATATGATTTAGATTGATAATAATAAGTGTAATAAGTATATTAATTGTCGTTCTATCGATCATATAAGCATAATATGGCTAATAATATCAGTTAGATTGATAATAATAAGAATAATAAGTATAGTAATTGTCGTTCTATCGACCATGGAAGCATAATATGGCCAATAATATGAGTTAGATTGATAATGATAAGAGTAATAAGTATAGTAATTGTCGTTCTATCGATCATATCTGCACAATATGGTTAATAATATGAGTTAGATTAGTAGTAATGAGTGTAATAAGTACAGTAATTGTTCTATCGATCATATAAGCATAATATGGCGAATAACATGAGTTAGCTTGATAATAATAAGAGTAATAAGTATAGTAATTGTCGTTCTATCGATCATATCTGCACAATATGGTTAATAATATGAGTTAGATTAATAATAATAAGAGTAATAAGTATAGTAATTGTCGTCTATCGATCATATAAGCATAATATGGCTAATAATATGAATTAGATTTATAATAATAAGAGTAATAAGTATAGTAATTGTCGTTCTATCGATCATATAAGCATAATATGGCAAATAATATGATTTAGATTGATAATAATAAGAGTAATATGTATAGTATATGCCGTTCTATCGACCATATAAGCATAATATGGCGAATAATATGATTTGGATTGATAGTAATAAGAGTAATAAGTATAGTAATTGTCGTTCTATCGATCATATAAGCATAATATGGCTAATAATATGAGTTAGCTTGATAATAATAAGAGTAATAAGTATAGTAATTGTCGTTCCATCGATCATATCTGCACAATATGGTTAATAATATGAGTTAGATTAATAGTAATGAGTGTAATAAGTATAGTAATTGTCATTCTATCGATCATATAAGCATAATATGGCTAATAATATGAGTTAGATTCATAATAATAAGAGTAATAACTATAGTAATTGCCGTTCTATCGATCATATAAGCATAATATGGCGAATAATATGATTTAGATTGATAATAATAAGAGTACTAAGTATAGTAATTGTCGTCTATCGATCATATAAGCATAATATGCCTAATAATATGAATTAGATTGATAATAATAAGAGTAATAAGTATAGTAATTGTCGTTCTATCGATCATATAAGCATAATATGGCAAATAATATGATTTAGATTGATAATAATAAGAGTAATATGTATAGTATATGCCGTTCTATCGACCATATAAGCATACTATGGCGAATAATATGATTTGGATTGATAATAATAAGAGTAATAAGTATAGTAATTGTCGTTCTATCGATCATATAAGCATAATATGGCTAATAATATGAGTTAGCTTGATAATAATAAGAGTAATAAGTATAGTAATTGTCGTTCTATCGATCATATCTGCACAATATGGTTAATAATGTGAGTTAGATTAATAGTAATGAGTGTAATAAGTATAGTAATTGGAGTTCTATCGACCATGGAAGCATAATATGGCTAATAATATGAGTTAGATTGATAATAATAAGAGTAATAACTATAGTAATTGCCGTTCTATCGATCATATAAGCATAATATGGCGAATAATATGATTTAGATTGATAATAGTAAGAGCAATAAGTATAGTAATTGTCGTCCTATCGATCATATCTGCACAATATGGTTAATAATATGAGTTAGATTAATAATAATAAGAATAATAAGTATAGTAATTGGAGTTCTATCGACCATGGAAGCATAATATGGCTAATAATATGAGTTAGATTGATAATAATAAGAGTAATAAGTATACTAATTGTCGTTCTATCGATCATATCTGCACAATATGTTTAATAATATCAGTTAGATTAATAGTAGTGAGTGTAATAAGTATAGTAATTGTCGTTCTATCGATCATATAAGCATAATATGGCTAATAATATGCGTTAGATTGATAATAATAAGACTAATAACTATAGTCATTGCCGTTCTATCGATCATATAAGCATAATATGGCGAATAATATGATTTAGATTGATAATAATAAGAGTAATAAGTATAGTAATTGTCGTTCCATCGAACATGTCTGCATAATATGGTTAACAATATGAGATAGATTAATAATAATAAGAATAATAAGTAGTAATATAGTAATTGTCGTTCTATCGACCATGGGAGCATAATATGGCCAATAATATGAGTTAGATTGATAATGATAAGAGTAATAAGTATAGTAATTGTCGTTCTATCGATCACATAAGCATAATATGGCGAATAATATGATTTAGATTGATAATAATAAGTGTAATAAGTATATTAATTGTCGTTCTATCGATCATATAAGCATGATATGGCTAATAATATGAGTTAGATTGATAATAATAAGAGTAATAACTATAGTAATTGCCGTTCTATCGATCATATAAGCATAATATGGCGAATAATATGATTTAGATTGATAATAGTAAGAGCAATAAGTATAGTAATTGTCGTTCTATCGATCATATCTGCACAATTTGGTTAATAATATGAGTTAGATTAATAGTAATGAGTGTAATAAGTATAGTAATTGTCGTTCTATCGATCATATAAGCATAATATGCCTAATAATACGAGTTAGATTGATAATAATAAGAGTAATAAGTATACTAATTGTCGTTCTATCGATCATATCTGCACAATATGGTTAATAATATCAGTTAGATTAATAGTAATGAGTGTAATAAGTATAGTAATTGTCGTTCTATCGATCATATAAGCATAATATGGCTAATAATATGAGTAAGATTGATAATAATAAGAGTAATAACTATAGTAATTGCCGTTCTATCGATCATATAAGCATAATATGGCGAATAATATGATTTAGATTGATAATAATAAGAGTAATAAGTATAGTAATTGTCGTTCTATCGCTCATATAAGCATAATATCGCTAATAATATGAGTTAGATTAATAATAATAAGAATAATAAGTATAGTAATTGGAGTTCTATCGACCATGGAAGCATAATATGGCTAATAATATGAGTTAGATTGATAATAATAAGTGTAATAACTATAGTAATTGCCGTTCTATCGATCATATAAACATAATATGGCGAATAATATGATTTAGATTGATAATAGTAAGAGCAATAAGTATAGTAATTGTCGTTCTATCGATCATATCTGCACAATATGGTTAATAATATCAGTTAGATTAATAGTAGTGAGTGTAATAAGTATAGTAATTGTCGTTCTATCGATCATATAAGCATAATATGGCTAATAATATGAGTTAGATTGATAATAATAAGAGTAATAACTATAGTCATTGCCGTTCTATCGATCATATAAGCATAATATGGCGAATAATATGATTTAGATTGATAATAATAAGAGTAATAAGTATAGTAATTGTCGTTCTATCGCTCATATAAGCATAATATCGCTAATAATATGAGTTAGATTGATAACAATAAGAGTAATAAGTATAGTAATTGCCGTTCTATCGATCATATATGCATAATGTGGCTAATAATATGAGTTAGATTGATAATAATAAGAGTAATAAGTATAGCAATTGTCGTCCTATCGATCATATCTGCATAATATGGTTAATAATATGAGTTAGATTAATAATAATATGAAAAGTAAGTATAGTAATTGTCGTTCTATCGATCATGGAAGCATAATATGGCTAATAATATGAGTTAGATTGATAAAAATAAGAGTAATAAGTATAGTAATTGCGGTTCTATCGATCACATAAGCATAATATGGCGAATAATATGATTTAGATTGATAATAATAAGTGTAATAAGTATATTAATTGTCGTTCTATCGATCATATAAGCATAATATGGCTAATAATATCAGTTAGATTGATAATAATAACAGTAATAAGTATAGTAATTGTCGTTCTATCGATCATGGAAGCATAATATGGCTAATAATATGAGTTAGATTGATAATAGGAAGGGTAATAAGTATAGTAATTGCCGTTCTATCGATCATATAAGCATAATAAGGCTAATAATATGATTTAGATTGATAATAATAAGAGTAATAAGTATAGTAATTGTCGTTCTGTCGACCATGGAATCATAATATGGCTAATAATATGAGTTAGATTGATAATAATAAGAGTAATAAGTATAGTAATTGCCGTTCTATCGATCACATAAGCATAATATGGCGAATAATATGATTTAGATTGATAATAATAAGTGTAATAAGTATATTAATTGTCGTTCTATCGATCATATAAGCATAATATGGCTAATAATATGAGTTAGATTGATAATAATAAGAGTAATAACTATAGTAATTGCCGTTCTATCGATCATATAAGCATAATATGGCGAATAATATGATTTAGATTGATAATAGTAAGAGCAATAAGTATAGTAATTGTCGTTCTATCGATCATATCTGCACAATATGGTTAATAATATGAGTTAGATTAATAATAATAAGAATAATAAGTATAGTAATTGGAGTTCTATCGACCATGGAAGCATAATATGGCTAATAATATGAGTTAGAATGATAATAATAAGAGTAATAAGTATACTAATTGTCGTTCTATCGATCATATCTGCACAATATGGTTAATAATATTAGTTAGATTAATAGTAATGAGTGTAATAAGTATAGTAATTGTCGTTCTATCGATCATATAAGCATAATATGGCTAATAATATGAGTAAGATTGATAATAATAAGAGTAATAACTATAGTAATTGCCGTTCTATCGATCATATAAGCATAATATGGCGAATAATATGATTTAGATTGATAATAATAAGAGTAATAAGTATAGTAATTGTCGTTCTATCGCTCATATAAGCATAATATCGCTAATAATATGAGTTAGATTGATAACAATAAGAGTAATAAGTATAGTAATTGCCGTTCTATCGATCATATATGCATAATGTGGCTAATAATATGAATTAGATTGATAATAATAAGAGTAATAAGTATAGTAATTGTCGTTCTATCGATCATATAAGCATAATATGGCAAATAATATGATTTAGATTGATAATAATAAGAGTAATATGTATAGTATATGCCGTTCTATCGACCATATAAGCATACTATGGCGAATAATATGATTTGGATTGATAATAATAAGAGTAATAAGTATAGTAATTGTCGTTCTATCGATCATATAAGCATAATATGGCTAATAATATGAGTTAGCTTGATAATAATAAGAGTAATAAGTATAGTAATTGTCGTTCTATCGATCATATCTGCACAATATGGTAAATAATATGAGTTAGATTAATAGTAATGAGTGTAATAAGTATAGTAATTGTCGTTCTATCGATCATATCTGCACAATATGGTTAATAATATTAGTTAGATTAATAGTAATGAGTGTAATAAGTATAGTAATTGTCGTTCTATCGATCATATAAGCATAATATGGCTAATAATACGAGTTAGATTGATAATAATAAGAGTAATAAGTATACTAATTGTCGTTCTATCGATCATATCTGCACAATATGGTTAATAATATCAGTTAGATTAATAGTAATGAGTGTAATAAGTATAGTAATTGTCGTTCTATCGATCATATAAGCATAATATGGCTAATAATATGAGTAAGATTGATAATAATAAGAGTAATAACTATAGTAATTGCCGTTCTATCGATCATATAAGCATAATATGGCGAATAATATGATTTAGATTGATAATAATAAGAGTAATAAGTATAGTAATTGTCGTTCTATCGCTCATATAAGCATAATATCGCTAATAATATGAGTTAGATTAATAATAATAAGAATAATAAGTATAGTAATTGGAGTTCTATCGACCATGGAAGCATAATATGGCTAATAATATGAGTTAGATTGATAATAATAAGAGTAATAAGTATACTAATTGTCGTTCTATCGATCATATCTGCACAATATGGTTAATAATATCAGTTAGATTAATAGTAATGAGTGTAATAAGTATAGTAATTGTCGTTCTATCGATCATATAAGCATAATATGGCTAATAATATGAGTTAGATTGATAACAATAAGAGTAATAACTATAGTAATTGCCGTTCTAGCGATCATATAAGCATAATATGACGAATAATATGATTTAGATTGATAATAATAAGAGTAATAAGTATAGTAATTGTCGTTCTATCGATCATATAAGCATAATATCGCTAATAATATGAGTTAGATTGATAACAATAAGAGTAATAAGTATAGTAATTGCCGTTCTATCGATCATATATGCATAATGTGGCTAATAATATGAGTTAGATTGATAATAATAAGAGTAATAAGTATAGTAATTGTCGGTCTATCGATCATATCTGCACAATATGGTTAATAATATGAGTTAGATTAATAGTAATGAGTGTAATAAGTATAGTAATTGTCGTTCTCTCGATCATATAAGCATAATATGTCTAATAATATGAGTTAGATTGATAATAATAACAGTAATAAGTATAGTAATTGTCGTTCTATCGATCATGGAAGCATAATATGGCTAATAATATGAGTTAGATTGATAATAATAAGAGTAATAAGTATAGTAATTGTCGTTCTATCCATCATATAAGCATAATATGGCGAATAATACCATTTAGATTGATAATAATATGAGTAATAAGTATAGTAATTGTCGTTCTATCGATCATATAAGCATAATATGGCTAATAATATGAGTTAGATTGATAATAATAAGAGTAATAACTATAGTAATTGCCGTTCTAGCGATCATATAAGCATAATATGGCGAATAATATGATTTAGATTGATAATAATAAGAGTAATAAGTATAGTAATTGTCGTTCTATCGATCATATAAGCATAATATGGCTAATAATATGAGTTAGATTGATAATAATAAGAGTAATAACTATAGTCATTGCCGTTCTATCGATCATATAAGCATAATATGGCGAATAATATGATTTAGATTGATAATAATAAGAGTAATAAGTATAGTAATTGTCGTTCTATCGCTCATATAAGCATAATATCGCTAATAATATGAGTTAGATTGATAACAATAAGAGTAATAAGTATAGTAATTGCCGTTCTATCGATCATATATGCATAATGTGGCTAATAATATGAGTTAGATTGATAATAATAAGAGTAATAAGTATAGCAATTGTCGTCCTATCGATCATATCTGCATAATATGGTTAATAATATGAGTTAGATTAATAATAATATGAAAAGTAAGTATAGTAATTGTCGTTCTATCGATCATGGAAGCATAATATGGCTAATAATATGAGTTAGATTGATAATAAGAAGAGTAATAAGTATAGTAATTGTCGTTCCATCGATCATGTCTGCATAATATGGTTAACAATATGAGTTAGATTAGTAGTAATGAGTGTAATAAGTACAGTAATTGTTCTATCGATCATATAAGCATAATATGGCGAATAATATGAGTTAGCTTGATAATAATAAGAGTAATAAGTATAGTAATTGTCGTTCTATCGATCATATCTGCACAATATGGTTAATAATTTGAGTTAGATTAATAATAATAAGAGTAATAAGTATAATAATTGTCGTCTATCGATCATATAAGCATAATATGGCTAATAATATGAATTAGATTGATAATAATAAGAGTAATAAGTATAGTAATTGTCGTTCTATCGATCATATAAGCATAATATGGCAAATAATATGATTTAGATTGATAATAATAAGAGTAATATGTATAGTATATGCCGTTCTATCGACCATATAAGCATAATATGGCGAATAATATGATTTGGATTGATAGTAATAAGAGTAATAAGTATAGTAATTGTCGTTCTATCGATCATATAAGCATAATATGGCTAATAATATGAGTTAGCTTGATAATAATAAGAGTAATAAGTATAGTAATTGTCGTTCCATCGATCATATCTGCACAATATTGTTAATAATATGAGTTAGATTAATAGTAATGAGTGTAATAAGTATAGTAATTGTCATTCTATCGATCATATAAGAATAATATGGCGAATAATATGATTTAGATTGATAATAATAAGAGTAATAACTATAGTAATTGCCGTTCTATCGATCATATAAGCATAATATGGCGAATAATATGATTTAGATTGATAATAGTAAGAGCAATAAGTATAGTAATTGTCGTTCTATCGATCATATCTGCACAATATGGTTAATAATATGAGTTAGATTAATAATAATAAGAATAATAAGTATAGTAATTGGAGTTCTATCGACCATGGAAGCATAATATGGCTAATAATATGAGTTAGAATGATAATAATAAGAGTAATAAGTATACTAATTGTCGTTCTATCGATCATATCTGCACAATATGGTTAATAATATCAGTTAGATTAATAGTAATGAGTGTAATAAGTATAGTAATTGTCGTTCTATCGATCATATAAGCATAATATCGCTAATAATATGAGTTAGATTGATAACAATAAGAGTAATAAGTATAGTAATTGCCGTTCTATCGATCATATATGCATAATGTGGCTAATAATATGAGTTCGATTGATAATAATAAGAGTAATAAGTATAGTAATTGTCGGTCTATCGATCATATCTGCACAATATGGTTAATAATATGAGTTAGATTAATAGTAATGAGTGTAATAAGTATAGTAATTGTCGTTCTCTCGATCATATAAGCATAATATGTCTAATAATATGAGTTAGATTGATAATAATAACAGTAATAAGTATAGTAATTGTCGTTCTATCGATCATGGAAGCATAATATGGCTAATAATATGAGTTAGATTGATAATAATAAGAGTAATAAGTATAGTAATTGTCGTTCTATCGATCATATAAGCATAATATGGCTAATAATATGAGTTAGATTGATAATAAGAAGAGTAATAAGTATAGTAATTGTCGTTCCATCGATCATGTCTGCATAATATGGTTAACAATATGAGTTAGATTAGTAGTAATGAGTGTAATAAGTACAGTAATTGTTCTATCGATCATATAAGCATAATATGGCGAATAATATGAGTTAGCTTGATAATAATAAGAGTAATAAGTATAGTAATTGTCGTTCTATCGATCATATCTGCACAATATGGTTAATAATTTGAGTTAGATTAATAATAATAAGAGTAATAAGTATAATAATTGTCGTCTATCGATCATATAAGCATAATATGGCTAATAATATGAATTAGATTGATAATAATAAGAGTAATAAGTATAGT
The DNA here is from genome assembly GCF_050947335.1 of Megachile rotundata. Lineage (NCBI taxonomy): Eukaryota > Metazoa > Arthropoda > Insecta > Hymenoptera > Megachilidae > Megachile > Megachile rotundata. Next base: position 66,386 of record NW_027473425.1, read on the forward strand.
AATTGTCGTTCTATCGATCATATAAGCATAATATGGCAAATAATATGATTTAGATTGATAATAATAAGAGTAATATGTATAGTATATGCCGTTCTATCGACCATATAAGCATAATATGGCGAATAATATGATTTGGATTGATAGTAATAAGAGTAATAAGTATAGTAATTGTCGTTCTATCGATCATATAAGCATAATATGGCTAATAATATGAGTTAGCTTGATAATAATAAGAGTAATAAGTATAGTAATTGTCGTTCCATTGATCATATCTGCACAATATTGTTAATAATATGAGTTAGATTAATAGTAATGAGTGTAATAAGTATAGTAATTGTCATTCTATCGATCATATAAGAATAATATGGCGAATAATATGATTTAGATTGATAATAATAAGAGTAATAACTATAGTAATTGCCGTTCTATCGATCATATAAGCATAATATGGCGAATAATATGATTTAGATTGATAATAATAAGAGTAATAAGTATAGTAATTGTCGTTCTATCGCTCATATAAGCATAATATCGCTAATAATATGAGTTAGATTAATAATAATAAGAATAATAAGTATAGTAATTGGAGTTGTATCGACCATGGAAGCATAATATGGCTAATAATATGAGTTAGATTGATAATAATAAGAGTAATAACTATAGAAATTGCCGTTCTATCGATCATATAAACATAATATGGCGAATAATATGATTTAGATTGATAATAGTAAGAGCAATAAGTATAGTAATTGTCGTTCTATCGATCATATCTGCACAATATGGTTAATAATATCAGTTAGATTAATAGTAGTGAGTGTAATAAGTATAGTAATTGTCGTTCTATCGATCATATAAGCATAATATGGCTAATAATATGAGTTAGATTGATAATAATAAGAGTAATAACTATAGTCATTGCCGTTCTATCGATCATATAAGCATAATATGGCGAATAATATGATTTAGATTGATAATAATAAGAGTAATAAGTATAGTAATTGTCGTTCTATCGCTCATATAAGCATAATATCGCTAATAATATGAGTTAGATTGATAACAATAAGAGTAATAAGTATAGTAATTGCCGTTCTATCGATCATATATGCATAATGTGGCTAATAATATGAGTTAGATTGATAATAATAAGAGTAATAAGTATAGCAATTGTCGTCCTATCGATCATATCTGCATAATATGGTTAATAATATGAGTTAGATTAATAATAATATGAAAAGTAAGTATAGTAATTGTCGTTCTATCGATCATGGAAGCATAATATGGCTAATAATATGAGTTAGATTGATAACAAGAAGAGTAATAAGTATAGTAATTGTCGTTCCATCGATCATGTCTGCATAATATGGTTAACAATATGAGTTAGATTAGTAGTAATGAGTGTAATAAGTACAGTAATTGTTCTATCGATCATATAAGCATAATATGGCGAATAATATGAGTTAGCTTGATAATAATAAGAGTAATAAGTATAGTAATTGTCGTTCTATCGATCATATCTGCACAATATGGTTAATAATTTGAGTTAGATTAATAATAATAAGAGTAATAAGTATAATAATTGTCGTCTATCGATCATATAAGCATAATATGGCTAATAATATGAATTAGATTGATAATAATAAGAGTAATAAGTATAGTAATTGTCGTTCTATCGATCATATAAGCATAATATGGCAAATAATATGATTTAGATTGATAATAATAAGAGTAATATGTATAGTATATGCCGTTCTATCGACCATATAAGCATAATATGGCGAATAATATGATTTGGATTGATAGTAATAAGAGTAATAAGTATAGTAATTGTCGTTCTATCGATCATATAAGCATAATATGGCTAATAATATGAGTTAGCTTGATAATAATAAGAGTAATAAGTATAGTAATTGTCGTTCCATCGATCATATCTGCACAATATTGTTAATAATATGAGTTAGATTAATAGTAATGAGTGTAATAAGTATAGTAATTGTCATTCTATCGATCATATAAGAATAATATGGCGAATAATATGATTTAGATTGATAATAATAAGAGTAATAACTATAGTAATTGCCGTTCTATCGATCATATAAGCATAATATAGCGAATAATATGATTTAGATTGATAATAGTAAGAGCAATAAGTATAGTAATTGTCGTTCTATCGATCATATCTGCACAATATGGTTAATAATATGAGTTAGATTAATAATAATAAGAATAATAAGTATAGTAATTGGAGTTCTATCGACCATGGAAGCATAATATGGCTAATAATATGAGTTAGAATGATAATAATAAGAGTAATAAGTATACTAATTGTCGTTCTATCGATCATATCTGCACAATATGGTTAATAATATCAGTTAGATTAATAGTAATGAGTGTAATAAGTATAGTAATTGTCGTTCTATCGATCATATAAGCATAATATGGCTAATAATATGAGTAAGATTGATAATAATAAGAGTAATAACTATAGTAATTGCCGTTCTATCGATCATATAAGCATAATATGGCGAATAATATGATTTAGATTGATAATAATAAGAGTAATAAGTATAGTAATTGTCGTTCTATCGATCATATAAGCATAATATGGCTAATAATATGAGTTAGATTGATAATAATAAGAGTAATAACTATAGTAATTGCCGTTCTAGCGATCATATAAGCATAATATGGCGAATAATATGATTTAGATTGATAATAATAAGAGTAATAAGTATAGTAATTGTCGTTCTATCGATCATATAAGCATAATATCGCTAATAATATGAGTTAGATTGATAACAATAAGAGTAATAAGTATAGTAATTGCCGTTCTATCGATCATATATGCATAATGTGGCTAATAATATGAGTTCGATTGATAATAATAAGAGTAATAAGTATAGTAATTGTCGGTCTATCGATCATATCTGCACAATATGGTTAATAATATGAGTTAGATTAATAGTAATGAGTGTAATAAGTATAGTAATTGTCGTTCTCTCGATCATATAAGCATAATATGTCTAATAATATGAGTTAGATTGATAATAATAACAGTAATAAGTATAGTAATTGTCGTTCTATCGATCATGGAAGCATAATATGGCTAATAATATGAGTTAGATTGATAATAATAAGAGTAATAAGTATAGTAATTGTCGTTCTATCGATCATATAAGCATAATATGGCTAATAATATGAGTTAGATTGATAATAAGAAGAGTAATAAGTATAGTAATTGTCGTTCCATCGATCATGTCTGCATAATATGGTTAACAATATGAGTTAGATTAGTAGTAATGAGTGTAATAAGTGCAGTAATTGTTCTATCGATCATATAAGCATAATATGGCGATTAATATGAGTTAGCTTGATAATAATAAGAGTAATAAGTATAGTAATTGTCGTTCTATCGATCATATCTGCACAATATATATGGTTAATAATTTGAGTTAGATTGAATAATATAAGAGTAATAAGTATAATAATTGGTCGTCTATCGATCATATAAGCATAATATGGCTAATAATATGAATTAGATTGATAATAATAAGAGTAATAAGTATAGTAAAATTGTCGTTCTATCGATCATATAAGCATAATATGGCAAATAATATGATTTAGATTGATAATAATAAGAGTAATATGTATAGTATATGCCGTTCTATCGACCATATAAGCATAATATGGCGAATAATATGATTTGGATTGATAGTAATAAGAGTAATAAGTATAGTAATTGTCGTTCTATCGATCATATAAGCATAATATGGCTAATAATATGAGTTAGCTTGATAATAATAAGAGTAATAAGTCGTTCCCATTGATCATATCTGCACAATATTGTTAATAATATGAGTTAGATTAATAGTAATGAGTGTAATAAGTATAGTAATTGTCATTCTATCGATCAATATAAGAATAATATGGCGAATAATATGATTTAGATTGATAATAATAAGAGTAATAACTATAGTAATTGCCGTTTCTATCGATCATATAAGCATAATATGGCGAATAATATGATTTAGATTGATAATAATAAGAGTAATAAGTATAGTAATTGTCGTTCTATCGCTCATATAAGCATAATATCGCTAATAATATGAGTTAGATTAATAATAATAAGAATAATAAGTATAGTAATTGGAGTTCTATCGACCATGGAAGCATAATATGGCTAATAATATGAGTTAGATTGATAATAATAAGAGTAATAACTATAGTAATTGCCGTTCTATCGATCATATAAACATAATATGGCGAATAATATGATTTAGATTGATAATAGTAAGAGCAATAAGTATAGTAATTGTCGTTCTATCGATCATATCTGCACAATATGGTTAATAATATCAGTTAGATTAATAGTAGTGAGTGTAATAAGTATAGTAATTGTCGTTCTATCGATCATATAAGCATAATATGGCTAATAATATGAGTTAGATTGATAATAATAAGAGTAATAACTATAGTCATTGCCGTTCTATCGATCATATAAGCATAATATGGCGAATAATATGATTTAGATTGATAATAATAAGGAGTAATAAGTATAGTAATTGTCGTTCTATCGCTCATATAAGCATAATATCGCTAATAATATGAGTTAGATTGATAACAATAAGAGTAATAAGTATAGTAATTGCCGTTCTATCGATCATATATGCATAATGTGGCTAATAATATGAGTTAGATTGATAATAATAAGAGTAATAAGTATAGCAATTGTCGTCCTATCGATCATATCTGCATAATATGGTTAATAATATGAGTTAGATTAATAATAATATGAAAAGTAAGTATAGTAATTGTCGTTCTATCGATCATGGAAGCATAATATGGCTAATAATATGAGTTAGATTGATAAAAATAAGAGTAATAAGTATAGTAATTGCGGTTCTATCGATCACATAAGCATAATATGGCGAATAATATGATTTAGATTGATAATAATAAGTGTAATAAGTATATTAATTGTCGTTCTATCGATCATATAAGCATAATATGGCTAATAATATCAGTTAGATTGATAATAATAACAGTAATAAGTATAGTAATTGTCGTTCTATCGATCATGGAAGCATAATATGGCTAATAATATGAGTTAGATTGATAATAGGAAGGGTAATAAGTATAGTAATTGCCGTTCTATCGATCATATAAGCATAATAAGGCTAATAATATGATTTAGATTGATAATAATAAGAGTAATAAGTATAGTAATTGTCGTTCTGTCGACCATGGAATCATAATATGGCTAATAATATGAGTTAGATTGATAATAATAAGAGTAATAAGTATAGTAATTGCCGTTCTATCGATCACATAAGCATAATATGGCGAATAATATGATTTAGATTGATAATAATAAGTGTAATAAGTATATTAATTGTCGTTCTATCGATCATATAAGCATAATATGGCTAATAATATGAGTTAGATTGATAATAATAAGAGTAATAACTATAGTAATTGCCGTTCTATCGATCATATAAGCATAATATGGCGAATAATATGATTTAGATTGATAATAGTAAGAGCAATAAGTATAGTAATTGTCGTTCTATCGATCATATCTGCACAATATGGTTAATAATATGAGTTAGATTAATAATAATAAGAATAATAAGTATAGTAATTGGAGTTCTATCGACCATGGAAGCATAATATGGCTAATAATATGAGTTAGAATGATAATAATAAGAGTAATAAGTATACTAATTGTCGTTCTATCGATCATATCTGCACAATATGGTTAATAATATTAGTTAGATTAATAGTAATGAGTGTAATAAGTATAGTAATTGTCGTTCTATCGATCATATAAGCATAATATGGCTAATAATATGAGTAAGATTGATAATAATAAGAGTAATAACTATAGTAATTGCCGTTCTATCGATCATATAAGCATAATATGGCGAATAATATGATTTAGATTGATAATAATAAGAGTAATAAGTATAGTAATTGTCGTTCTATCGCTCATATAAGCATAATATCGCTAATAATATGAGTTAGATTGATAACAATAAGAGTAATAAGTATAGTAATTGCCGTTCTATCGATCATATATGCATAATGTGGCTAATAATATGAATTAGATTGATAATAATAAGAGAAATAAGTATAGTAATTGTCGTTCTATCGATCATATAAGCATAATATGGCAAATAATATGATTTAGATTGATAATAATAAGAGTAATATGTATAGTATATGCCGTTCTATCGACCATATAAGCATACTATGGCGAATAATATGATTTGGATTGATAATAATAAGAGTAATAAGTATAGTAATTGTCGTTCTATCGATCATATAAGCATAATATGGCTAATAATATGAGTTAGCTTGATAATAATAAGAGTAATAAGTATAGTAATTGTCGTTCTATCGATCATATCTGCACAATATGGTAAATAATATGAGTTAGATTAATAGTAATGAGTGTAATAAGTATAGTAATTGTCGTTCTATCGATCATATCTGCACAATATGGTTAATAATATTAGTTAGATTAATAGTAATGAGTGTAATAAGTATAGTAATTGTCGTTCTATCGATCATATAAGCATAATATGGCTAATAATACGAGTTAGATTGATAATAATAAGAGTAATAAGTATACTAATTGTCGTTCTATCGATCATATCTGCACAATATGGTTAATAATATCAGTTAGATTAATAGTAATGAGTGTAATAAGTATAGTAATTGTCGTTCTATCGATCATATAAGCATAATATGGCTAATAATATGAGTAAGATTGATAATAATAAGAGTAATAACTATAGTAATTGCCGTTCTATCGATCATATAAGCATAATATGGCGAATAATATGATTTAGATTGATAATAATAAGAGTAATAAGTATAGTAATTGTCGTTCTATCGCTCATATAAGCATAATATCGCTAATAATATGAGTTAGATTAATAATAATAAGAATAATAAGTATAGTAATTGGAGTTCTATCGACCATGGAAGCATAATATGGCTAATAATATGAGTTAGATTGATAATAATAAGAGTAATAAGTATACTAATTGTCGTTCTATCGATCATATCTGCACAATATGGTTAATAATATCAGTTAGATTAATAGTAATGAGTGTAATAAGTATAGTAATTGTCGTTCTATCGATCATATAAGCATAATATGGCTAATAATATGAGTTAGATTGATAACAATAAGAGTAATAACTATAGTAATTGCCGTTCTAGCGATCATATAAGCATAATATGACGAATAATATGATTTAGATTGATAATAATAAGAGTAATAAGTATAGTAATTGTCGTTCTATCGATCATATAAGCATAATATCGCTAATAATATGAGTTAGATTGATAACAATAAGAGTAATAAGTATAGTAATTGCCGTTCTATCGATCATATATGCATAATGTGGCTAATAATATGAGTTAGATTGATAATAATAAGAGTAATAAGTATAGTAATTGTCGGTCTATCGATCATATCTGCACAATATGGTTAATAATATGAGTTAGATTAATAGTAATGAGTGTAATAAGTATAGTAATTGTCGTTCTCTCGATCATATAAGCATAATATGTCTAATAATATGAGTTAGATTGATAATAATAACAGTAATAAGTATAGTAATTGTCGTTCTATCGATCATGGAAGCATAATATGGCTAATAATATGAGTTAGATTGATAATAATAAGAGTAATAAGTATAGTAATTGTCGTTCTATCCATCATATAAGCATAATATGGCGAATAATACCATTTAGATTGATAATAATATGAGTAATAAGTATAGTAATTGTCGTTCTATCGATCATATAAGCATAATATGGCTAATAATATGAGTTAGATTGATAATAATAAGAGTAATAACTATAGTAATTGCCGTTCTAGCGATCATATAAGCATAATATGGCGAATAATATGATTTAGATTGATAATAATAAGAGTAATAAGTATAGTAATTGTCGTTCTATCGATCATATAAGCATAATATCGCTAATAATATGAGTTAGATTGATAACAATAAGAGTAATAAGTATAGTAATTGCCGTTCTATCGATCATATATGCATAATGTGGCTAATAATATGAGTTCGATTGATAATAATAAGAGTAATAAGTATAGTAATTGTCGGTCTATCGATCATATCTGCACAATATGGTTAATAATATGAGTTAGATTAATAGTAATGAGTGTAATAAGTATAGTAATTGTCGTTCTCTCGATCATATAAGCATAATATGTCTAATAATATGAGTTAGATTGATAATAATAACAGTAATAAGTATAGTAATTGTCGTTCTATCGATCATGGAAGCATAATATGGCTAATAATATGAGTTAGATTGATAATAATAAGAGTAATAAGTATAGTAATTGTCGTTCTATCGATCATATAAGCATAATATGGCTAATAATATGAGTTAGATTGATAATAAGAAGAGTAATAAGTATAGTAATTGTCGTTCCATCGATCATGTCTGCATAATATGGTTAACAATATGAGTTAGATTAGTAGTAATGAGTGTAATAAGTACAGTAATTGTTCTATCGATCATATAAGCATAATATGGCGAATAATATGAGTTAGCTTGATAACAATAAGAGTAATAAGTATAGTAATTGCCGTTCTATCGATCATATATGCATAATGTGGCTAATAATATGAGTTAGATTGATAATAATAAGAGTAATAAGTATAGTAATTGTCGGTCTATCGATCATATCTGCACAATATGGTTAATAATATCAGTTAGATTAATAGTAATCAGTGTAATAAGTATAGTAATTGTCGTTCTATCGATCATATAAGCATAATATGGCTAATAATATGAGTTAGATTGATAACAATAAGAGTAATAACTATAGTAATTGCCGTTCTAGCGATCATATAAGCATAATATGACGAATAATATGATTTAGATTGATAATAATAAGAGTAATAAGTATAGTAATTGTCGTTCTATCGATCATATAAGCATAATATCGCTAATAATATGAGTTAGATTGATAACAATAAGAGTAATAAGTATAGTAATTGCCGTTCTATCGATCATATATGCATAATGTGGCTAATAATATGAGTTAGATTGATAATAATAAGAGTAATAAGTATAGTAATTGTCGGTCTATCGATCATATCTGCACAATATAGTTAATAATATGAGTTAGATTAATAGTAATGAGTGTAATAAGTATAGTAATTGTCGTTCTCTCGATCATATAAGCATAATATGTCTAATAATATGAGTTAGATTGATAATAATAACAGTAATAAGTATAGTAATTGTCGTTCTATCGATCATGGAAGCATAATATGGCTAATAATATGAGTTAGATTGATAATAATAAGAGTAATAAGTATAGTAATTGTCGTTCTATCCATCATATAAGCATAATATGGCGAATAATACCATTTAGATTGATAATAATATGAGTAATAAGTATAGTAATTGTCGTTCTATCGATCATATAAGCATAATATGGCTAATAATATGAGTTAGATTGATAATAATAAGAGTAATAACTATAGTAATTGCCGTTCTAGCGATCATATAAGCATAATATGGCGAATAATATGATTTAGATTGATAATAATAAGAGTAATAAGTATAGTAATTGTCGTTCTATCGATCATATAAGCATAATATCGCTAATAATATGAGTTAGATTGATAACAATAAGAGTAATAAGTATAGTAATTGCCGTTCTATCGATCATATATGCATAATGTGGCTAATAATATGAGTTCGATTGATAATAATAAGAGTAATAAGTATAGTAATTGTCGGTCTATCGATCATATCTGCACAATATGGTTAATAATATGAGTTAGATTAATAGTAATGAGTGTAATAAGTATAGTAATTGTCGTTCTCTCGATCATATAAGCATAATATGTCTAATAATATGAGTTAGATTGATAATAATAACAGTAATAAGTATAGTAATTGTCGTTCTATCGATCATGGAAGCATAATATGGCTAATAATATGAGTTAGATTGATAATAATAAGAGTAATAAGTATAGTAATTGTCGTTCTATCGATCATATAAGCATAATATGGCTAATAATATGAGTTAGATTGATAATAAGAAGAGTAATAAGTATAGTAATTGTCGTTCCATCGATCATGTCTGCATAATATGGTTAACAATATGAGTTAGATTAGTAGTAATGAGTGTAATAAGTACAGTAATTGTTCTATCGATCATATAAGCATAATATGGCGAATAATATGAGTTAGCTTGATAATAATAAGAGTAATAAGTATAGTAATTGTCGTTCTATCGATCATATCTGCACAATATGGTTAATAATTTGAGTTAGATTAATAATAATAAGAGTAATAAGTATAATAATTGTCGTCTATCGATCATATAAGCATAATATGGCTAATAATATGAATTAGATTGATAATAATAAGAGTAATAAGTATAGTAATTGTCGTTCTATCGATCATATAAGCATAATATGGCAAATAATATGATTTAGATTGATAATAATAAGAGTAATATGTATAGTATATGCCGTTCTATCGACCATATAAGCATAATATGGCGAATAATATGATTTGGATTGATAGTAATAAGAGTAATAAGTATAGTAATTGTCGTTCTATCGATCATATAAGCATAATATGGCTAATAATATGAGTTAGCTTGATAATAATAAGAGTAATAAGTATAGTAATTGTCGTTCCATCGATCATATCTGCACAATATTGTTAATAATATGAGTTAGATTAATAGTAATGAGTGTAATAAGTATAGTAATTGTCATTCTATCGATCATATAAGAATAATATGGCGAATAATATGATTTAGATTGATAATAATAAGAGTAATAACTATAGTAATTGCCGTTCTATCGATCATATAAGCATAATATGGCGAATAATATGATTTAGATTGATAATAGTAAGAGCAATAAGTATAGTAATTGTCGTTCTATCGATCATATCTGCACAATATGGTTAATAATATGAGTTAGATTAATAATAATAAGAATAATAAGTATAGTAATTGGAGTTCTATCGACCATGGAAGCATAATATGGCTAATAATATGAGTTAGAATGATAATAATAAGAGTAATAAGTATACTAATTGTCGTTCTATCGATCATATCTGCACAATATGGTTAATAATATCAGTTAGATTAATAGTAATGAGTGTAATAAGTATAGTAATTGTCGTTCTATCGATCATATAAGCATAATATCGCTAATAATATGAGTTAGATTGATAACAATAAGAGTAATAAGTATAGTAATTGCCGTTCTATCGATCATATATGCATAATGTGGCTAATAATATGAGTTCGATTGATAATAATAAGAGTAATAAGTATAGTAATTGTCGGTCTATCGATCATATCTGCACAATATGGTTAATAATATGAGTTAGATTAATAGTAATGAGTGTAATAAGTATAGTAATTGTCGTTCTCTCGATCATATAAGCATAATATGTCTAATAATATGAGTTAGATTGATAATAATAACAGTAATAAGTATAGTAATTGTCGTTCTATCGATCATGGAAGCATAATATGGCTAATAATATGAGTTAGATTGATAATAATAAGAGTAATAAGTATAGTAATTGTCGTTCTATCGATCATATAAGCATAATATGGCTAATAATATGAGTTAGATTGATAATAAGAAGAGTAATAAGTATACTAATTGTCGTTCCATCGATCATGTCTGCATAATATGGTTAACAATATGAGTTAGATTAGTAGTAATGAGTGTAATAAGTATAGTAATTGTCGTTCTATCGATCATATAAGCATAATATGGCTAATAATATGAGTAAGATTGATAATAATAAGAGTAATAACTATAGTAATTGCCGTTCTAGCGATCATATAAGCATAATATGGCTAATAATATGAGTTAGATTGATAATAATAAGAGCAATAAGTATAGTAATTGTCGTTCTATCCATCATATAAGCATAATATGGCGAATAATACCATTTAGATTGATAATAATATGAGTAATAAGTATAGTAATTGTCGTTCTATCGATCATATAAGCATAATATGGCTAATAATATGAGTTAGATTGATAATAATATGAGTAATAAGTATAGTAATTGTCGTTCTATCGATCATATAAGCATAATATGGCTAATAATATGAGTTAGATTGATAATAATAAGAGTAATAAGTATAGTAATTGTCGTTCCATCGATCATATCTGCATAATATGGTTAACAATATGAGATAGATTAATAATAATAAGAATAATAAGTATAGTAATTGTCGTTCTATCGATCATATCTGCACAATATGGTTAATAATATGAGTTAGATTAGTAGTAATGAGTGTAATAAGTACAGTAATTGTTCTATCGATCATATAAGCATAATAGGGCGAATAATATGATTTAGACTGATAATAATAAGAGTAATAAGTATAGTAATTGTCGTTCTATCGACCATGGAAGCATAATATGGCCAATAATATGAGTTAGATTGATAATGATAAGAGTAATAAGTATAGTAATTGTCGTTCTATCGATCATATCTGCACAATATGGTTAATAATATGAGTTAGATTAGTAGTAATGAGTGTAATAAGTACAGTAATTGTTCTATCGATCATATAAGCACAATATGGCTAATAATGTGAGTTAGATTGATAATAATAAGAGTAATAAGTATAGTAATTGTCGTTCTATCGATCATATAAGCATAATATGGTTAATAATATTTATTATATTAATAATAATATGAATAATATGTATAGTAATTGTCGTTCTATCGACCATGGAAGCATAATATGGCTAATAATACGAGTTAGATTGATAATAATAAGAGTAATAAGTATAGTTATTGTCGTTCTATCGATCATATCTGCACAATATGGTTAATAATATGAGTTAGATTAATAGTAATGAGTGTAATAAGTATAGTAATTGTCGTTCTATCGATCATATAAGCATAATATGGCGAATAATATGATTTAGATTGATAATAATAAGAGTAATAAGTATAGTAATTGTCGTTCTATCGCTCATATAAGCATAATATCGCTAATAATATGAGTTAGATTAATAATAATAAGAATAATAAGTATAGTAATTGGAGTTCTATCGACCATGGAAGCATAATATGGCTAATAATATGAGTTAGATTGATAATAATAAGAGTAATAACTATAGTAATTGCCGTTCTATCGATCATATAAACATAATATGGCGAATAATATGATTTAGATTGATAATAGTAAGAGCAATAAGTATAGTAATTGTCGTTCTATGGATCATATCTGCACAATATGGTTAATAATATCAGTTAGATTAATAGTAGTGAGTGTAATAAGTATAGTAATTGTCGTTCTATCGATCATATTAGCATAATATGGCTAATAATATGAGTTAGATTGATAATAATAAGAGTAATAACTATAGTCATTGCCGTTCTATCGATCATATAAGCATAATACGGCGAATAATATGATTTAGATTGATAATAATAAGAGTAATAAGTATAGTAATTGTCGTTCTATCGCTCATACAAGCATAATATCGCTAATAATATGAGTTAGATTGATAACAATAAGAGTAATAAGTATAGTAATTGCCGTTCTATCGATCATATATGCATAATGTGGCTAATAATATGAGTTAGATTGATAATAATAAGAGTAATAAGTATAGCATTTGTCGTCCTATCGATCATATCTGCATAATATGGTTAATAATATGAGTTAGATTAATAATAATATGAAAAGTAAGTATAGTAATTGTCGTTCTATCGATCATGGAAGCATAATATGGCTAATAATATGAGTTAGATTGATAAAAATAAGAGTAATAAGTATAGTAATTGCGGTTCTATCGATCACATAAGCATAATATGGCGAATAATATGATTTAGATTGATAATAATAAGTGTAATAAGTATATTAATTGTCGTTCTATCGATCATATAAGCATAATATGGCTAATAATATCAGTTAGATTGATAATAATAACAGTAATAAGTATAGTAATTGTCGTTCTATCGATCATGGAAGCATAATATGGCTAATAATATGAGTTAGATTGATAATAAGAAGGGTAATAAGTATAGTAATTGCCGTTCTATCGATCATATAAGCATAATAAGGCTAATAATATGATTTAGATTGATAATAATAAGAGTAATAAGTATAGTAATTGTCGTTCTGTCGACCATGGAATCATAATATGGCTAATAATATGAGTTAGATTGATAATAATAAGAGTAATAAGTATAGTAATTGCCGTTCTATCGATCACATAAGCATAATATGGCGAATAATATGATTTAGATTGATAATAATAAGAGTAATAAGTATAGTAATTGTCGTTCTATCGATCATATAAGCATAATATCGCTAATAATATGAGTTAGATTGATAACAATAAGAGTAATAAGTATAGTAATTGCCGTTCTATCGATCATATATGCATAATGTGGCTAATAATATGAGTTAGATTGATAATAATAAGAGTAATAAGTATAGTAATTGTCGGTCTATCGATCATATCTGCACAATATAGTTAATAATATGAGTTAGATTAATAGTAATGAGTGTAATAAGTATAGTAATTGTCGTTCTCTCGATCATATAAGCATAATATGTCTAATAATATGAGTTAGATTGATAATAATAACAGTAATAAGTATAGTAATTGTCGTTCTATCGATCATGGAAGCATAATATGGCTAATAATATGAGTTAGATTGATAATAATAAGAGTAATAAGTATAGTAATTGTCGTTCTATCCATCATATAAGCATAATATGGCGAATAATACCATTTAGATTGATAATAATATGAGTAATAAGTATAGTAATTGTCGTTCTATCGATCATATAAGCATAATATGGCTAATAATATGAGTTAGATTGATAATAATAAGAGTAATAACTATAGTAATTGCCGTTCTAGCGATCATATAAGCATAATATGGCGAATAATATGATTTAGATTGATAATAATAAGAGTAATAAGTATAGTAATTGTCGTTCTATCGATCATATAAGCATAATATCGCTAATAATATGAGTTAGATTGATAACAATAAGAGTAATAAGTATAGTAATTGCCGTTCTATCGATCATATATGCATAATGTGGCTAATAATATGAGTTCGATTGATAATAATAAGAGTAATAAGTATAGTAATTGTCGGTCTATCGATCATATCTGCACAATATGGTTAATAATATGAGTTAGATTAATAGTAATGAGTGTAATAAGTATAGTAATTGTCGTTCTCTCGATCATATAAGCATAATATGTCTAATAATATGAGTTAGATTGATAATAATAACAGTAATAAGTATAGTAATTGTCGTTCTATCGATCATGGAAGCATAATATGGCTAATAATATGAGTTAGATTGATAATAATAAGAGTAATAAGTATAGTAATTGTCGTTCTATCGATCATATAAGCATAATATGGCTAATAATATGAGTTAGATTGATAATAAGAAGAGTAATAAGTATAGTAATTGTCGTTCCATCGATCATGTCTGCATAATATGGTTAACAATATGAGTTAGATTAGTAGTAATGAGTGTAATAAGTACAGTAATTGTTCTATCGATCATATAAGCATAATATGGCGAATAATATGAGTTAGCTTGATAATAATAAGAGTAATAAGTATAGTAATTGTCGTTCTATCGATCATATCTGCACAATATGGTTAATAATTTGAGTTAGATTAATAATAATAAGAGTAATAAGTATAATAATTGTCGTCTATCGATCATATAAGCATAATATGGCTAATAATATGAATTAGATTGATAATAATAAGAGTAATAAGTATAGTAATTGTCGTTCTATCGATCATATAAGCATAATATGGCAAATAATATGATTTAGATTGATAATAATAAGAGTAATATGTATAGTATATGCCGTTCTATCGACCATATAAGCATAATATGGCGAATAATATGATTTGGATTGATAGTAATAAGAGTAATAAGTATAGTAATTGTCGTTCTATCGATCATATAAGCATAATATGGCTAATAATATGAGTTAGCTTGATAATAATAAGAGTAATAAGTATAGTAATTGTCGTTCCATCGATCATATCTGCACAATATTGTTAATAATATGAGTTAGATTAATAGTAATGAGTGTAATAAGTATAGTAATTGTCATTCTATCGATCATATAAGAATAATATGGCGAATAATATGATTTAGATTGATAATAATAAGAGTAATAACTATAGTAATTGCCGTTCTATCGATCATATAAGCATAATATGGCGAATAATATGATTTAGATTGATAATAGTAAGAGCAATAAGTATAGTAATTGTCGTTCTATCGATCATATCTGCACAATATGGTTAATAATATGAGTTAGATTAATAATAATAAGAATAATAAGTATAGTAATTGGAGTTCTATCGACCATGGAAGCATAATATGGCTAATAATATGAGTTAGAATGATAATAATAAGAGTAATAAGTATACTAATTGTCGTTCTATCGATCATATCTGCACAATATGGTTAATAATATCAGTTAGATTAATAGTAATGAGTGTAATAAGTATAGTAATTGTCGTTCTATCGATCATATAAGCATAATATCGCTAATAATATGAGTTAGATTGATAACAATAAGAGTAATAAGTATAGTAATTGCCGTTCTATCGATCATATATGCATAATGTGGCTAATAATATGAGTTCGATTGATAATAATAAGAGTAATAAGTATAGTAATTGTCGGTCTATCGATCATATCTGCACAATATGGTTAATAATATGAGTTAGATTAATAGTAATGAGTGTAATAAGTATAGTAATTGTCGTTCTCTCGATCATATAAGCATAATATGTCTAATAATATGAGTTAGATTGATAATAATAACAGTAATAAGTATAGTAATTGTCGTTCTATCGATCATGGAAGCATAATATGGCTAATAATATGAGTTAGATTGATAATAATAAGAGTAATAAGTATAGTAATTGTCGTTCTATCGATCATATAAGCATAATATGGCTAATAATATGAGTTAGATTGATAATAAGAAGAGTAATAAGTATACTAATTGTCGTTCCATCGATCATGTCTGCATAATATGGTTAACAATATGAGTTAGATTAGTAGTAATGAGTGTAATAAGTATAGTAATTGTCGTTCTATCGATCATATAAGCATAATATGGCTAATAATATGAGTAAGATTGATAATAATAAGAGTAATAACTATAGTAATTGCCGTTCTAGCGATCATATAAGCATAATATGGCTAATAATATGAGTTAGATTGATAATAATAAGAGCAATAAGTATAGTAATTGTCGTTCTATCCATCATATAAGCATAATATGGCGAATAATACCATTTAGATTGATAATAATATGAGTAATAAGTATAGTAATTGTCGTTCTATCGATCATATAAGCATAATATGGCTAATAATATGAGTTAGATTGATAATAATATGAGTAATAAGTATAGTAATTGTCGTTCTATCGATCATATAAGCATAATATGGCTAATAATATGAGTTAGATTGATAATAATAAGAGTAATAAGTATAGTAATTGTCGTTCCATCGATCATATCTGCATAATATGGTTAACAATATGAGATAGATTAATAATAATAAGAATAATAAGTATAGTAATTGTCGTTCTATCGATCATATCTGCACAATATGGTTAATAATATGAGTTAGATTAGTAGTAATGAGTGTAATAAGTACAGTAATTGTTCTATCGATCATATAAGCATAATAGGGCGAATAATATGATTTAGACTGATAATAATAAGAGTAATAAGTATAGTAATTGTCGTTCTATCGACCATGGAAGCATAATATGGCCAATAATATGAGTTAGATTGATAATGATAAGAGTAATAAGTATAGTAATTGTCGTTCTATCGATCATATCTGCACAATATGGTTAATAATATGAGTTAGATTAGTAGTAATGAGTGTAATAAGTACAGTAATTGTTCTATCGATCATATAAGCACAATATGGCTAATAATGTGAGTTAGATTGATAATAATAAGAGTAATAAGTATAGTAATTGTCGTTCTATCGATCATATAAGCATAATATGGTTAATAATATTTATTATATTAATAATAATATGAATAATATGTATAGTAATTGTCGTTCTATCGACCATGGAAGCATAATATGGCTAATAATACGAGTTAGATTGATAATAATAAGAGTAATAAGTATAGTTATTGTCGTTCTATCGATCATATCTGCACAATATGGTTAATAATATGAGTTAGATTAATAGTAATGAGTGTAATAAGTATAGTAATTGTCGTTCTATCGATCATATAAGCATAATATGGCGAATAATATGATTTAGATTGATAATAATAAGAGTAATAAGTATAGTAATTGTCGTTCTATCGCTCATATAAGCATAATATCGCTAATAATATGAGTTAGATTAATAATAATAAGAATAATAAGTATAGTAATTGGAGTTCTATCGACCATGGAAGCATAATATGGCTAATAATATGAGTTAGATTGATAATAATAAGAGTAATAACTATAGTAATTGCCGTTCTATCGATCATATAAACATAATATGGCGAATAATATGATTTAGATTGATAATAGTAAGAGCAATAAGTATAGTAATTGTCGTTCTATCGATCATATCTGCACAATATGGTTAATAATATCAGTTAGATTAATAGTAGTGAGTGTAATAAGTATAGTAATTGTCGTTCTATCGATCATATTAGCATAATATGGCTAATAATATGAGTTAGATTGATAATAATAAGAGTAATAACTATAGTCATTGCCGTTCTATCGATCATATAAGCATAATACGGCGAATAATATGATTTAGATTGATAATAATAAGAGTAATAAGTATAGTAATTGTCGTTCTATCGCTCATACAAGCATAATATCGCTAATAATATGAGTTAGATTGATAACAATAAGAGTAATAAGTATAGTAATTGCCGTTCTATCGATCATATATGCATAATGTGGCTAATAATATGAGTTAGATTGATAATAATAAGAGTAATAAGTATAGCATTTGTCGTCCTATCGATCATATCTGCATAATATGGTTAATAATATGAGTTAGATTAATAATAATATGAAAAGTAAGTATAGTAATTGTCGTTCTATCGATCATGGAAGCATAATATGGCTAATAATATGAGTTAGATTGATAAAAATAAGAGTAATAAGTATAGTAATTGCGGTTCTATCGATCACATAAGCATAATATGGCGAATAATATGATTTAGATTGATAATAATAAGTGTAATAAGTATATTAATTGTCGTTCTATCGATCATATAAGCATAATATGGCTAATAATATCAGTTAGATTGATAATAATAACAGTAATAAGTATAGTAATTGTCGTTCTATCGATCATGGAAGCATAATATGGCTAATAATATGAGTTAGATTGATAATAAGAAGGGTAATAAGTATAGTAATTGCCGTTCTATCGATCATATAAGCATAATAAGGCTAATAATATGATTTAGATTGATAATAATAAGAGTAATAAGTATAGTAATTGTCGTTCTGTCGACCATGGAATCATAATATGGCTAATAATATGAGTTAGATTGATAATAATAAGAGTAATAAGTATAGTAATTGCCGTTCTATCGATCACATAAGCATAATATGGCGAATAATATGATTTAGATTGATAATAATAAGTGTAATAAGTATATTAATTGTCGTTCTATCGATCATATAAGCATAATATGGCTAATAATATGAGTTAGATTGATAATAATAAGAGTAATAACTATAGTAATTGCCGTTCTATCGATCATATAAGCATAATATGGCGAATAATATGATTTAGATTGATAATAGTAAGAGCAATAAGTATAGTAATTGTCGTTCTATCGATCATATCTGCACAATATGGTTAATAATATGAGTTAGATTAATAATAATAAGAATAATAAGTATAGTAATTGGAGTTCTATCGACCATGGAAGCATAATATGGCTAATAATATGAGTTAGAATGATAATAATAAGAGTAATAAGTATACTAATTGTCGTTCTATCGATCATATCTGCACAATATGGTTAATAATATTAGTTAGATTAATAGTAATGAGTGTAATAAGTATAGTAATTGTCGTTCTATCGATCATATAAGCATAATATGGCTAATAATATGAGTAAGATTGATAATAATAAGAGTAATAACTATAGTAATTGCCGTTCTATCGATCATATAAGCATAATATGGCGAATAATATGATTTAGATTGATAATAATAAGAGTAATAAGTATAGTAATTGTCGTTCTATCGCTCATGTAAGCATAATATCGCTAATAATATGAGTTAGATTGATAACAATAAGAGTAATAAGTATAGTAATTGCCGTTCTATCGATCATATATGCTAAATGTGGCTAATAATATGAATTAGATTGATAATAATAAGAGTAATAAGTATAGTAATTGTCGTTCTATCGATCATATCTGCATAATATGGTTAATAATATGAGTTAGATTAATAATAATAAGAATAATAAGTATAGTAATTGGAGTTCTATCGACCATGGAAGCATAATATGGCTAATAATATGAGTTAGATTGATAATAATAAGAGTAATAAGTATACTAATTGTCGTTCTATCGATCATATCTGCACAATATGCTTAATAATATCAGTTAGATTAATAGTAATGAGTGTAATAAGTATAGTAATTGTCGTTCTATCGATCATATAAGCATAATATGGCAAATAATATGATTTAGATTGATAATAATAAGAGTAATATGTATAGTATATGCCGTTCTATCGACCATATAAGCATAATATGGCGAATAATATGATTTGGATTGATAGTAATAAGAGTAATAAGTATTGTAATTGTCGTTCTATCGATCATATAAGCATAATATGGCTAATAATATGAGTTAGCTTGATAATAATAAGAGTAATAAGTATAGTAATTGTCGTTCCATCGATCATATCTGCACAATATGGTTAATAATATGAGTTAGATTAATAGTAATGAGTGTAATAAGTATAGTAATTGTCATTCTATTGATCATATAAGCATAATATGGCTAATAATATGAGTTAGATTCATAATAATAAGAGTAATAACTATAGTAATTGCCGTTCTATCGATCATATAAGCATAATATGGCGAATAATATGATTTAGATTGATAATAATAAGGGTACTAAGTATAGTAATTGTCGTTCTATCGATCATATAAGCATCATATGGTTAATAATATGAGTTAGATTAATAATAATAAGAGTAATAAGTATAGTAATTGTCGTCTATCGATCATATAAGCATAATATGGCTAATAATATGAATTAGATTGATAATAATAAGAGTAATAAGTATAGTAATTGTCGTTCTATCGATCATATAAGCATAATATGGCAAATAATATGATTTAGATTGATAATAATAAGAGTAATATGTATAGTATATGCCGTTCTATCGACCATATAAGCATACTATGGCGAATAATATGATTTGGATTGATAATAATAAGAGTAATAACTATAGTAATTGCCGTTCTAGCGATCATATAAGCATAATATGGCGAATAATATGATTTAGATTGATAATAATAAGAGTAATAAGTATAGTAATTGTCGTTCTATCGATCATATAAGCATAATATCGCTAATAATATGAGTTAGATTGATAACAATAAGAGTAATAAGTATAGTAATTGCCGTTCTATCGATCATATATGCATAATGTGGCTAATAATATGAGTTCGATTGATAATAATAAGAGTAATAAGTATAGTAATTGTCGGTCTATCGATCATATCTGCACAATATGGTTAATAATATGAGTTAGATTAATAGTAATGAGTGTAATAAGTATAGTAATTGTCGTTCTCTCGATCATATAAGCATAATATGTCTAATAATATGAGTTAGATTGATAATAATAACAGTAATAAGTATAGTAATTGTCGTTCTATCGATCATGGAAGCATAATATGGCTAATAATATGAGTTAGATTGATAATAATAAGAGTAATAAGTATAGTAATTGTCGTTCTATCGATCATATAAGCATAATATGGCTAATAATATGAGTTAGATTGATAATAAGAAGAGTAATAAGTATACTAATTGTCGTTCCATCGATCATGTCTGCATAATATGGTTAACAATATGAGTTAGATTAGTAGTAATGAGTGTAATAAGTATAGTAATTGTCGTTCTATCGATCATATAAGCATAATATGGCTAATAATATGAGTAAGATTGATAATAATAAGAGTAATAACTATAGTAATTGCCGTTCTAGCGATCATATAAGCATAATATGGCTAATAATATGAGTTAGATTGATAATAATAAGAGCAATAAGTATAGTAATTGTCGTTCTATCCATCATATAAGCATAATATGGCGAATAATACCATTTAGATTGATAATAATATGAGTAATAAGTATAGTAATTGTCGTTCTATCGATCATATAAGCATAATATGGCTAATAATATGAGTTAGATTGATAATAATATGAGTAATAAGTATAGTAATTGTCGTTCTATCGATCATATAAGCATAATATGGCTAATAATATGAGTTAGATTGATAATAATAAGAGTAATAAGTATAGTAATTGTCGTTCCATCGATCATATCTGCATAATATGGTTAACAATATGAGATAGATTAATAATAATAAGAATAATAAGTATAGTAATTGTCGTTCTATCGATCATATCTGCACAATATGGTTAATAATATGAGTTAGATTAGTAGTAATGAGTGTAATAAGTACAGTAATTGTTCTATCGATCATATAAGCATAATAGGGCGAATAATATGATTTAGACTGATAATAATAAGAGTAATAAGTATAGTAATTGTCGTTCTATCGACCATGGAAGCATAATATGGCCAATAATATGAGTTAGATTGATAATGATAAGAGTAATAAGTATAGTAATTGTCGTTCTATCGATCATATCTGCACAATATGGTTAATAATATGAGTTAGATTAGTAGTAATGAGTGTAATAAGTACAGTAATTGTTCTATCGATCATATAAGCACAATATGGCTAATAATGTGAGTTAGATTGATAATAATAAGAGTAATAAGTATAGTAATTGTCGTTCTATCGCTCATACAAGCATAATATCGCTAATAATATGAGTTAGATTGATAACAATAAGAGTAATAAGTATAGTAATTGCCGTTCTATCGATCATATATGCATAATGTGGCTAATAATATGAGTTAGATTGATAATAATAAGTGTAATAAGTATATTAATTGTCGTTCTATCGATCATATAAGCATAATATGGCTAATAATATCAGTTAGATTGATAATAATAACAGTAATAAGTATAGTAATTGTCGTTCTATCGATCATGGAAGCATAATATGGCTAATAATATGAGTTAGATTGATAATAAGAAGGGTAATAAGTATAGTAATTGCCGTTCTATCGATCATATAAGCATAATAAGGCTAATAATATGATTTAGATTGATAATAATAAGAGTAATAAGTATAGTAATTGTCGTTCTGTCGACCATGGAATCATAATATGGCTAATAATATGAGTTAGATTGATAATAATAAGAGTAATAAGTATAGTAATTGCCGTTCTATCGATCATATAAGCATAATATGGCTAATAATATCAGTTAGATTGATAATAATAACAGTAATAAGTATAGTAATTGTCGTTCTATCGATCATGGAAGCATAATATGGCTAATAATATGAGTTAGATTGATAATAAGAAGGGTAATAAGTATAGTAATTGCCGTTCTATCGATCATATAAGCATAATAAGGCTAATAATATGATTTAGATTGATAATAATAAGAGTAATAAGTATAGTAATTGTCGTTCTGTCGACCATGGAATCATAATATGGCTAATAATATGAGTTAGATTGATAATAATAAGAGTAATAAGTATAGTAATTGCCGTTCTATCGATCACATAAGCATAATATGGCGAATAATATGATTTAGATTGATAATAATAAGTGTAATAAGTATATTAATTGTCGTTCTATCGATCATATAAGCATAATATGGCTAATAATATGAGTTAGATTGATAATAATAAGAGTAATAACTATAGTAATTGCCGTTCTATCGATCATATAAGCATAATATGGCGAATAATATGATTTAGA
This sequence comes from Megachile rotundata, assembly GCF_050947335.1. Taxonomy (NCBI): domain Eukaryota; kingdom Metazoa; phylum Arthropoda; class Insecta; order Hymenoptera; family Megachilidae; genus Megachile; species Megachile rotundata. The sequence continues at coordinate 90,555 of NW_027473425.1, forward strand.
TTGATAATAGTAAGAGCAATAAGTATAGTAATTGTCGTTCTATCGATCATATCTGCACAATATGGTTAATAATATGAGTTAGATTAATAATAATAAGAATAATAAGTATAGTAATTGGAGTTCTATCGACCATGGAAGCATAATATGGCTAATAATATGAGTTAGAATGATAATAATAAGAGTAATAAGTATACTAATTGTCGTTCTATCGATCATATCTGCACAATATGGTTAATAATATTAGTTAGATTAATAGTAATGAGTGTAATAAGTATAGTAATTGTCGTTCTATCGATCATATAAGCATAATATGGCTAATAATATGAGTAAGATTGATAATAATAAGAGTAATAACTATAGTAATTGCCGTTCTATCGATCATATAAGCATAATATGGCGAATAATATGATTTAGATTGATAATAATAAGAGTAATAAGTATAGTAATTGTCGTTCTATCGCTCATATAAGCATAATATCGCTAATAATATGAGTTAGATTGATAACAATAAGAGTAATAAGTATAGTAATTGCCGTTCTATCGATCATATATGCTAAATGTGGCTAATAATATGAATTAGATTGATAATAATAAGAGTAATAAGTATAGTAATTGTCGTTCTATCGATCATATCTGCATAATATGGTTAATAATATGAGTTAGATTAATAATAATAAGAATAATAAGTATAGTAATTGGAGTTCTATCGACCATGGAAGCATAATATGGCTAATAATATGAGTTGGATTGATAATAATAAGAGTAATAAGTATACTAATTGTCGTTCTATCGATCATATCTGCACAATATGCTTAATAATATCAGTTAGATTAATAGTAATGAGTGTAATAAGTATAGTAATTGTCGTTCTATCGATCATATAAGCATAATATGGCAAATAATATGATTTAGATTGATAATAATAAGAGTAATATGTATAGTATATGCCGTTCTATCGACCATATAAGCATAATATGGCGAATAATATGATTTGGATTGATAGTAATAAGAGTAATAAGTATTGTAATTGTCGTTCTATCGATCATATAAGCATAATATGGCTAATAATATGAGTTAGCTTGATAATAATAAGAGTAATAAGTATAGTAATTGTCGTTCCATCGATCATATCTGCACAATATGGTTAATAATATGAGTTAGATTAATAGTAATGAGTGTAATAAGTATAGTAATTGTCATTCTATCGATCATATAAGCATAATATGGCTAATAATATGAGTTAGATTCATAATAATAAGAGTAATAACTATAGTAATTGCCGTTCTATCGATCATATAAGCATAATATGGCGAATAATATGATTTAGATTGATAATAATAAGGGTACTAAGTATAGTAATTGTCGTTCTATCGATCATATAAGCATCATATGGTTAATAATATGAGTTAGATTAATAATAATAAGAGTAATAAGTATAGTAATTGTCGTCTATCGATCATATAAGCATAATATGGCGAATAATATGATTTAGATTGATAATAATAAGGGTACTAAGTATAGTAATTGTCGTTCTATCGATCATATAAGCATCATATGGTTAATAATATGAGTTAGATTAATAATAATAAGAGTAATAAGTATAGTAATTGTCGTCTATCGATCATATAAGCATAATATGGCTAATAATATGAGTTAGCTTGATAATAATAAGAGTAATAAGTATAGTAATTGTCGTTCTATCGATCATATCTGCACAATATGGTTAATAATATGAGTTAGATTAATAGTAATGAGTGTAATAAGTATAGTAATTGTCGTTCTATCGATCATATCTGCACAATATGGTTAATAATATTAGTTAGATTAATAGTAATGAGTGTAATAAGTATAGTAATTGTCGTTCTATCGATCATATAAGCATAATATGGCTAATAATACGAGTTAGATTGATAATAATAAGAGTAATAAGTATACTAATTGTCGTTCTATCGATCATATCTGCACAATATGGTTAATAATATCAGTTAGATTAATAGTAATGAGTGTAATAAGTATAGTAATTGTCGTTCTATCGATCATATAAGCATAATATGGCTAATAATATGAGTAAGATTGATAATAATAAGAGTAATAACTATAGTAATTGCCGTTCTATCGATCATATAAGCATAATATGGCGAATAATATGATTTAGATTGATAATAATAAGAGTAATAAGTATAGTAATTGTCGTTCTATCGCTCATATAAGCATAATATCGCTAATAATATGAGTTAGATTAATAATAATAAGAATAATAAGTATAGTAATTGGAGTTCTATCGACCATGGAAGCATAATATGGCTAATAATATGAGTTAGATTAATAATAATAAGAGTAATAAGTATAGTAATTGTCGTCTATCGATCATATAACCATAATATGGCTAATAATATGAATTAGATTGATAATAATAAGAGTAATAAGTTTAGTAATTGTCGTTCTATCGATCATATAAGCATAATATGGCAAATAATATGATTTAGATTGATAATAATAAGAGTAATAAGTATAGTAATTGTCGTTCTATCGATCATACAAGCATAATATCGCTAATAATATGAGTTAGATTGATAACAATAAGAGTAATAAGTATAGTAATTGTCGTTCTATCGATCATATAAGCATAATATGGCTAATAATATGAGTTAGCTTGATAATAATAAGAGTAATAAGTATAGTAATTGTCGTTCTATCGATCATATCTGCACAATATGGTTAATAATATGAGTTAGATTAATAGTAATGAGTGTAATAAGTATAGTAATTGTCGTTCTATCGATCATATCTGCACAATATGGTTAATAATATTAGTTAGATTAATAGTAATGAGTGTAATAAGTATAGTAATTGTCGTTCTATCGATCATATAAGCATAATATGGCTAATAATACGAGTTAGATTGATAATAATAAGAGTAATAAGTATACTAATTGTCGTTCTATCGATCATATCTGCACAATATGGTTAATAATATCAGTTAGATTAACAGTAATGAGTGTAATAAGTATAGTAATTGTCGTTCTATCGATCATATAAGCATAATATGGCTAATAATATGAGTAAGATTGATAATAATAAGAGTAATAACTATAGTAATTGCCGTTCTATCGATCATATAAGCATAATATGGGGAATAACATGATTTAGATTGATAATAATAAGAGTAATAAGTATAGTAATTGTCGTTCTATCGATCATATAAGCATAATATCGCTAATAATATGAGTTAGATTGATAACAATAAGAGTAATAAGTATAGTAATTGCCGTTCTATCGATCATATATGCATAATGTGGCTAATAATATGAGTTAGATTGATAATAATAAGAGTAATAAGTATAGTAATTGTCGGTCTATCGATCATATCTGCACAATATGGTTAATAATATGAGTTAGATTAATAGTAATGAGTGTAATAAGTATAGTAATTGTCGTTCTCTCGATCATATAAGCATAATATGTCTAATAATATGAGTTAGATTGATAATAATAACAGTAATAAGTATAGTAATTGTCGTTCTATCGATCATGGAAGCATAATATGGCTAATAATATGAGTTAGATTGATAATAATAAGAGTAATAAGTATAGTAATTGTCGTTCTATCGATCATATAAGCATAATATGGCAAATAATATGATTTAGATTGATAATAATAAGAGTAATATGTATAGTATATGCCGTTCTATCGACCATATAAGCATAATATGGCGAATAATATGATTTGGATTGATAGTAATAAGAGTAATAAGTATAGTAATTGTCGTTCTATCGATCATATAAGCATAATATGGCTAATAATATGAGTTAGCTTGATAATAATAAGAGTAATAAGTATAGTAATTGTCGTTCCATCGATCATATCTGCACAATATTGTTAATAATATGAGTTAGATTAATAGTAATGAGTGTAATAAGTATAGTAATTGTCATTCTATCGATCATATAAGCATAATATGGCTAATAATACGAGTTAGATTGATAATAATAAGAGTAATAAGTATAGTAATTGTCGTTCTATCGATCATATCTGCATAATATGGTTAATAATATGAGTTAGATTAATAATAATAAGAATAATAAGTATAGTAATTGGAGTTCTATCGACCATGGAAGCATAATATGGCTAATAATATGAGTTAGATTGATAATAATAAGAGTAATAAGTATACTAATTGTCGTTCTATCGATCATATCTGCACAATATGGTTAATAATATCAGTTAGATTAATAGTAGTGAGTGTAATAAGTATAGTAATTGTCGTTCTATCGATCATATAAGCATAATATGGCTAATAATATGAGTTAGATTGATAATAATAAGAGTAATAACTATAGTAATTGCCGTTCTAGCGATCATATAAGCATAATATGGCTAATAATATGAGTTAGATTGATAATAATAAGAGTAATAAGTATAGTAATTGTCGTTCTATCCATCATATAAGCATAATATGGCGAATAATACCATTTAGATTGATAATAATATGAGTAATAAGTATAGTAATTGTCGTTCTATCGATCATATAAGCATAATATGGCTAATAATATGAGTTAGATTGATAATAATAAGAGTAATAAGTATAGTAATTGTCGTTCCATCGATCATATCTGCATAATATGGTTAACAATATGAGATAGATTAATAATAATAAGAATAATAAGTATAGTAATTGTCGTTCTATCGATCATATCTGCACAATATGGTTAATAATATGAGTTAGATTAGTAGTAATGAGTGTAATAAGTACAGTAATTGTTCTATCGATCATATAAGCATAATACGGCGAATAATATGATTTAGACTGATAATAATAAGAGTAATAAGTATAGTAATTGTCGTTCTATCGACCATGGAAGCATAATATGGCGAATAATATGAGTTAGATTGATAATGATAAGAGTAATAAGTATAGTAATTGTCGTTCTATCGATCATATCTGCACAATAAGGTTAATAATATGAGTTAGATTAGTAGTAATGAGTGTAATAAGTACAGTAATTGTTCTATCGATCATATAAGCACAATATGGCTAATAATGTGAGTTAGATTGATAATAATAAGAGTAATAAGTATAGTAATTGTCGTTCTATCGATCATATAAGCATAATATGGTTAATAATATGAGTTAGCTTGATAATAATAAGAGTAATAAGTATAGTAATTGTCGTTCTATCGATCATATAAGAATAATATGGCGAATAATATGATTTAGATTGATAATAATAAGAGTAATAACTATAGTAATTGCCGTTCTATCGATCATATAAGCATAATATGGCGAATAATATGATTTAGATTGATAATAGTAAGAGCAATAAGTATAGTAATTGTCGTTCTATCGATCATATCTGCACAATATGGTTAATAATATGAGTTAGATTAATAATAATAAGAATAATAAGTATAGTAATTGGAGTTCTATCGACCATGGAAGCATAATATGGCTAATAATATGAGTTAGAATGATAATAATAAGAGTAATAAGTATACTAATTGTCGTTCTATCGATCATATCTGCACAATATGGTTAATAATATCAGTTAGATTAATAGTAATGAGTGTAATAAGTATAGTAATTGTCGTTCTATCGATCATATAAGCATAATATGGCTAATAATATGAGTAAGATTGATAATAATAAGAGTAATAACTATAGTAATTGCCGTTCTATCGATCATATAAGCATAATATGGCGAATAATATGATTTAGATTGATAATAATAAGAGTAATAAGTATAGTAATTGTCGTTCTATCGCTCATATAAGCATAATATCGCTAATAATATGAGTTAGATTAATAATAATAAGAATAATAAGTATAGTAATTGGAGTTCTATCGACCATGGAAGCATAATATGGCTAATAATATGAGTTAGATTGATAATAATAAGAGTAATAAGTATACTAATTGTCGTTCTATCGATCATATCTGCACAATATGGTTAATAATATCAGTTAGATTAATAGTAATGAGTGTAATAAGTATAGTAATTGTCGTTCTATCGATCATATAAGCATAATATGGCTAATAATATGAGTTAGATGGATAACAATAAGAGTAATAACTATAGTAATTGCCGTTCTAGCGATCATATAAGCATAATATGACGAATAATATGATTTAGATTGATAATAATAAGAGTAATAAGTATAGTAATTGTCGTTCTATCGATCATATAAGCATAATATGGCTAATAATATGAGTTAGCTTGATAATAATAAGAGTAATAAGTATAGTAATTGTCGTTCCATCGATCATATCTGCACAATATTGTTAATAATATGAGTTAGATTAATAGTAATGAGTGTAATAAGTATAGTAATTGTCATTCTATCGAACATATAAGCATAATATGGCTAATAATATGAGTTAGATTCATAATAATAAGAGTAATAACTATAGTAATTGTCGTTCTATCGATCATATAAGAATAATATGGCGAATAATATGATTTAGATTGATAATAATAAGAGTAATAAGTATAGTAATTGTCGTTCTATCGATCATATAAGCATAATATGGCTAATAATACGAGTTAGATTGATAATAATAAGAGTAATAAGTATAGTAATTGTCGTTCTATCGATCATATCTGCATAATATGGTTAATAATATGAGTTAGATTAATAATAATAAGAATAATAAGTATAGTAATTGGAGTTCTATCGACCATGGAAGCATAATATGGCTAATAATATGAGTTAGATTGATAATAATAAGAGTAATAAGTATACTAATTGTCGTTCTATCGATCATATCTGCACAATATGCTTAATAATATCAGTTAGATTAATAGTAATGAGTGTAATAAGTATAGTAATTGTCGTTCTATCGATCATATAAGCATAATATGGCTAATAATATGAGTTAGATTGATAATAATAAGAGTAATAACTATAGTAATTGCCGTTCTAGCGATCATATAAGCATAATATGGCTAATAATATGAGTTAGATTGATAATAATAAGAGCAATAAGTATAGTAATTGTCGTTCTATCCATCATATAAGCATAATATGGCGAATAATACCATTTAGATTGATAATAATATGAGTAATAAGTATAGTAATTGTCGTTCTATCGATCATATCTGCACAATATGGTTAATAATATTAGTTAGATTAATAGTAATGAGTGTAATAAGTATAGTAATTGTCGTTCTATCGATCATATAAGCATAATATGGCTAATAATACGAGTTAGATTGATAATAATAAGAGTAATAAGTATACTAATTGTCGTTCTATCGATCATATCTGCACAATATGGTTAATAATATCAGTTAGATTAATAGTAATGAGTGTAATAAGTATAGTAATTGTCGTTCTATCGATCATATAAGCATAATATGGCTAATAATATGAGTAAGATTGATAATAATAAGAGTAATAACTATAGTAATTGCCGTTCTATCGATCATATAAGCATAATATGGCGAATAATATGATTTAGATTGATAATAATAAGAGTAATAAGTATAGTAATTGTCGTTCTATCGCTCATATAAGCATAATATCGCTAATAATATGAGTTAGATTAATAATAATAAGAATAATAAGTATAGTAATTGGAGTTCTATCGACCATGGAAGCATAATATGGCTAATAATATGAGTTAGATTAATAATAATAAGAGTAATAAGTATAGTAATTGTCGTCTATCGATCATATAACCATAATATGGCTAATAATATGAATTAGATTGATAATAATAAGAGTAATAAGTTTAGTAATTGTCGTTCTATCGATCATATAAGCATAATATGGCAAATAATATGATTTAGATTGATAATAATAAGAGTAATAAGTATAGTAATTGTCGTTCTATCGATCATACAAGCATAATATCGCTAATAATATGAGTTAGATTGATAACAATAAGAGTAATAAGTATAGTAATTGTCGTTCTATCGATCATATAAGCATAATATGGCTAATAATATGAGTTAGCTTGATAATAATAAGAGTAATAAGTATAGTAATTGTCGTTCTATCGATCATATCTGCACAATATGGTTAATAATATGAGTTAGATTAATAGTAATGAGTGTAATAAGTATAGTAATTGTCGTTCTATCGATCATATCTGCACAATATGGTTAATAATATTAGTTAGATTAATAGTAATGAGTGTAATAAGTATAGTAATTGTCGTTCTATCGATCATATAAGCATAATATGGCTAATAATACGAGTTAGATTGATAATAATAAGAGTAATAAGTATACTAATTGTCGTTCTATCGATCATATCTGCACAATATGGTTAATAATATCAGTTAGATTAACAGTAATGAGTGTAATAAGTATAGTAATTGTCGTTCTATCGATCATATAAGCATAATATGGCTAATAATATGAGTAAGATTGATAATAATAAGAGTAATAACTATAGTAATTGCCGTTCTATCGATCATATAAGCATAATATGGGGAATAACATGATTTAGATTGATAATAATAAGAGTAATAAGTATAGTAATTGTCGTTCTATCGATCATATAAGCATAATATCGCTAATAATATGAGTTAGATTGATAACAATAAGAGTAATAAGTATAGTAATTGCCGTTCTATCGATCATATATGCATAATGTGGCTAATAATATGAGTTAGATTGATAATAATAAGAGTAATAAGTATAGTAATTGTCGGTCTATCGATCATATCTGCACAATATGGTTAATAATATGAGTTAGATTAATAGTAATGAGTGTAATAAGTATAGTAATTGTCGTTCTCTCGATCATATAAGCATAATATGTCTAATAATATGAGTTAGATTGATAATAATAACAGTAATAAGTATAGTAATTGTCGTTCTATCGATCATGGAAGCATAATATGGCTAATAATATGAGTTAGATTGATAATAATAAGAGTAATAAGTATAGTAATTGTCGTTCTATCGATCATATAAGCATAATATGGCAAATAATATGATTTAGATTGATAATAATAAGAGTAATATGTATAGTATATGCCGTTCTATCGACCATATAAGCATAATATGGCGAATAATATGATTTGGATTGATAGTAATAAGAGTAATAAGTATAGTAATTGTCGTTCTATCGATCATATAAGCATAATATGGCTAATAATATGAGTTAGCTTGATAATAATAAGAGTAATAAGTATAGTAATTGTCGTTCCATCGATCATATCTGCACAATATTGTTAATAATATGAGTTAGATTAATAGTAATGAGTGTAATAAGTATAGTAATTGTCATTCTATCGATCATATAAGCATAATATGGCTAATAATACGAGTTAGATTGATAATAATAAGAGTAATAAGTATAGTAATTGTCGTTCTATCGATCATATCTGCATAATATGGTTAATAATATGAGTTAGATTAATAATAATAAGAATAATAAGTATAGTAATTGGAGTTCTATCGACCATGGAAGCATAATATGGCTAATAATATGAGTTAGATTGATAATAATAAGAGTAATAAGTATACTAATTGTCGTTCTATCGGTCATATCTGCACAATATGGTTAATAATATCAGTTAGATTAATAGTAGTGAGTGTAATAAGTATAGTAATTGTCGTTCTATCGATCATATAAGCATAATATGGCTAATAATATGAGTTAGATTGATAATAATAAGAGTAATAACTATAGTAATTGCCGTTCTAGCGATCATATAAGCATAATATGGCTAATAATATGAGTTAGATTGATAATAATAAGAGTAATAAGTATAGTAATTGTCGTTCTATCCATCATATAAGCATAATATGGCGAATAATACCATTTAGATTGATAATAATATGAGTAATAAGTATAGTAATTGTCGTTCTATCGATCATATAAGCATAATATGGCTAATAATATGAGTTAGATTGATAATAATAAGAGTAATAAGTATAGTAATTGTCGTTCCATCGATCATATCTGCATAATATGGTTAACAATATGAGATAGATTAATAATAATAAGAATAATAAGTATAGTAATTGTCGTTCTATCGATCATATCTGCACAATATGGTTAATAATATGAGTTAGATTAGTAGTAATGTGTGTAATAAGTACAGTAATTGTTCTATCGATCATATAAGCATAATACGGCGAATAATATGATTTAGACTGATAATAATAAGAGTAATAAGTATAGTAATTGTCGTTCTATCGACCATGGAAGCATAATATGGCGAATAATATGAGTTAGATTGATAATGATAAGAGTAATAAGTATAGTAATTGTCGTTCTATCGATCATATCTGCACAATATGGTTAATAATATGAGTTAGATTAGTAGTAATGAGTGTAATAAGTACAGTAATTGTTCTATCGATCATATAAGCACAATATGGCTAATAATGTGAGTTAGATTGATAATAATAAGAGTAATAAGTATAGTAATTGTCGTTCTATCGATCATATAAGCATAATATGGTTAATAATATGAGTTAGCTTGATAATAATAAGAGTAATAAGTATAGTAATTGTCGTTCTATCGATCATATAAGAATAATATGGCGAATAATATGATTTAGATTGATAATAATAAGAGTAATAACTATAGTAATTGCCGTTCTATCGATCATATAAGCATAATATGGCGAATAATATGATTTAGATTGATAATAGTAAGAGCAATAAGTATAGTAATTGTCGTTCTATCGATCATATCTGCACAATATGGTTAATAATATGAGTTAGATTAATAATAATAAGAATAATAAGTATAGTAATTGGAGTTCTATCGACCATGGAAGCATAATATGGCTAATAATATGAGTTAGAATGATAATAATAAGAGTAATAAGTATACTAATTGTCGTTCTATCGATCATATCTGCACAATATGGTTAATAATATCAGTTAGATTAATAGTAATGAGTGTAATAAGTATAGTAATTGTCGTTCTATCGATCATATAAGCATAATATGGCTAATAATATGAGTAAGATTGATAATAATAAGAGTAATAACTATAGTAATTGCCGTTCTATCGATCATATAAGCATAATATGGCGAATAATATGATTTAGATTGATAATAATAAGAGTAATAAGTATAGTAATTGTCGTTCTATCGCTCATATAAGCATAATATCGCTAATAATATGAGTTAGATTAATAATAATAAGAATAATAAGTATAGTAATTGGAGTTCTATCGACCATGGAAGCATAATATGGCTAATAATATGAGTTAGATTGATAATAATAAGAGTAATAAGTATACTAATTGTCGTTCTATCGATCATATCTGCACAATATGGTTAATAATATCAGTTAGATTAATAGTAATGAGTGTAATAAGTATAGTAATTGTCGTTCTATCGATCATATAAGCATAATATGGCTAATAATATGAGTTAGATGGATAACAATAAGAGTAATAACTATAGTAATTGCCGTTCTAGCGATCATATAAGCATAATATGACGAATAATATGATTTAGATTGATAATAATAAGAGTAATAAGTATAGTAATTGTCGTTCTATCGATCATATAAGCATAATATGGCTAATAATATGAGTTAGCTTGATAATAATAAGAGTAATAAGTATAGTAATTGTCGTTCCATCGATCATATCTGCACAATATTGTTAATAATATGAGTTAGATTAATAGTAATGAGTGTAATAAGTATAGTAATTGTCATTCTATCGAACATATAAGCATAATATGGCTAATAATATGAGTTAGATTCATAATAATAAGAGTAATAACTATAGTAATTGTCGTTCTATCGATCATATAAGAATAATATGGCGAATAATATGATTTAGATTGATAATAATAAGAGTAATAAGTATAGTAATTGTCGTTCTATCGATCATATAAGCATAATATGGCTAATAATACGAGTTAGATTGATAATAATAAGAGTAATAAGTATAGTAATTGTCGTTCTATCGATCATATCTGCATAATATGGTTAATAATATGAGTTAGATTAATAATAATAAGAATAATAAGTATAGTAATTGGAGTTCTATCGACCATGGAAGCATAATATGGCTAATAATATGAGTTAGATTGATAATAATAAGAGTAATAAGTATACTAATTGTCGTTCTATCGATCATATCTGCACAATATGGTTAATAATATCAGTTAGATTAATAGTAATGAGTGTAATAAGTATAGTAATTGTCGTTCTATCGATCATATAAGCATAATATGGCTAATAATATGAGTTAGATTGATAATAATAAGAGTAATAACTATAGTAATTGCCGTTCTAGCGATCATATAAGCATAATATGGCTAATAATATGAGTTAGATTGATAATAATAAGAGCAATAAGTATAGTAATTGTCGTTCTATCCATCATATAAGCATAATATGGCGAATAATACCATTTAGATTGATAATAATATGAGTAATAAGTATAGTAATTGTCGTTCTATCGATCATATAAGCATAATATGGCTAATAATATGAGTTAGATTGATAATAATATGAGTAATAAGTATAGTAATTGTCGTTCTATCGATCATATAAGCATAATATGGCTAATAATATGAGTTAGATTGATAATAATAAGAGTAATAAGTATAGTAATTGTCGTTCCATCGATCATATCTGCATAATATGGTTAACAATATGAGATAGATTAATAATAATAAGAATAATAAGTATAGTAATTGTCGTTCTATCGATCATATCTGCACAATATGGTTAATAATATGAGTTAGATTAGTAGTAATGAGTGTAATAAGTACAGTAATTGTTCTATCGATCATATAAGCATAATAGGGCGAATAATATGATTTAGACTGATAATAATAAGAGTAATAAGTATAGTAATTGTCGTTCTATCGACCATGGAAGCATAATATGGCCAATAATATGAGTTAGATTGATAATGATAAGAGTAATAAGTATAGTAATTGTCGTTCTATCGATCATATCTGCACAATATGGTTAATAATATGAGTTAGATTAGTAGTAATGAGTGTAATAAGTACAGTAATTGTTCTATCGATCATATAAGCACAATATGGCTAATAATGTGAGTTAGATTGATAATAATAAGAGTCATAAGTATAGTAATTGTCGTTCTATCGATCATATAAGCATAATATGGTTAATAATATTTATTAGATTAATAATAATATGAATAATAAGTATAGTAATTGTCGTTCTATCGACCATGGAAGCATAATATGGCTAATAATACGAGTTATATTGATAATAATAAGAGTAATAAGTATATTAATTGCCGTTCTATCGACCATATAAGCATAATATGGCGAATAATATGATTTAGATTGATAATAATAAGAGTAATAAGTATAGTAATTGTCGTTCTATCGACCATGGAATCATAATATGGCTAATAATATGAGTTAGATTGATAATAATAAGAGTAATAAGTATAGTAATTGCCGTTCTATCGATCACATAAGCATAATATGGCGAATAATATGATTTAGATTGATAATAATAAGTGTAATAAGTATATTAATTGTCGTTCTATCGATCATATAAGCATAATATGGCTAATAATATGAGTTAGATTGATAATAATAAGAGTAATAACTATAGTAATTGCCGTTCTATCGATCATATAAGCATAATATGGCGAATAATATGATTTAGATTGATAATAGTAAGAGCAATAAGTATAGTAATTGTCGTTCTATCGATCATATCTGCACAATATGGTCAATAATATGAGTTAGATTAATAATAATAAGAATAATAAGTATAGTAATTGGAGTTCTATCGACCATGGAAGCATAATATGGCTAATAATATGAGTTAGATTGATAATAATAAGAGTAATAAGTATACTAATTGTCGTTCTATCGATCATATCTGCACAATATGGTTAATAATATCAGTTAGATTAATAGTAGTGAGTGTAATAAGTATAGTAATTGTCGTTCTATCGATCATATAAGCATAATATGGCTAATAATATGAGTTAGATTGATAATAATAAGAGTAATAACTATAGTCATTGCCGTTCTATCGATCATATAAGCATAATATGGCGAATAATATGATTTAGATTGATAATAATAAGAGTAATAAGTATAGTAATTGTCGTTCTATCGCTCATATAAGCATAATATCGCTAATAATATGAGTTAGATTGATAACAATAAGAGTAATAAGTATAGTAATTGCCGTTCTATCGATCATATATGCATAATATGGCTAATAATATGAATTACATTGATAATAATAAGAGTAATAAGTATAATAATTGCCGTTCTATCGATCACATAAGCATAATATGGCGAATAATATGATTTAGATTGATAATAATAAGAGTAATAAGTATAGTAATTGCCGTTCTATCGATCATATAAGCATAATAAGGCTAATAATATGATTTAGATTGATAATAATAAGAGTAATAAGTATAGTAATTGTCGTTCTGTCGACCATGGAATCATAATATGGCTAATAATATGAGTTAGATTGATAATAATAAGAGTAATAAGTATAGTAATTGCCGTTCTATCGATCACATAAGCATAATATGGCGAATAATATGATTTACATTGATAATAATAAGTGTAATTAGTATATTAATTGTCGTTCTATCGATCATATAAGCATAATATGGCTAATAATATGAGTTAGATTGATAATAATAAGAGTAATAAGTATAGTAATTGTCGTCTATCGATCATATAAGCATAATATGGCTAATAATATGAATTAGATTGATAATAATAAGAGTAATAAGTATAGTAATTGTCGTTCTATCGATCATATAAGCATAATATGGCAAATAATATGATTTAGATTGATAATAATAAGAGTAATATGTATAGTATATGCCGTTCTATCGACCATATAAGCATACTATGGCGAATAATATGATTTGGATTGATAATAATAAGAGTAATAAGTATAGTAATTGTCGTTCTATCGATCATATCTGCACAATATGGTTAATAATATGAGTTAGATTAATAGTAATGAGTGTAATAAGTATAGTAATTGTCGTTCTATCGATCATATCTGCACAATATGGTTAATAATATTAGTTAGATTAATAGTAATGAGTGTAATAAGTATAGTAATTGTCGTTCTATCGATCATATAAGCATAATATGGCTAATAATACGAGTTAGATTGATAATAATAAGAGTAATAAGTATACTAATTGTCGTTCTATCGATCATATCTGCACAATATGGTTAATAATATTTGTTAGATTAATAGTAATGAGTGTAATAAGTATAGTAATTGTCGTTCTATCGATCATATAAGCATAATATGGCTAATAATATGAGTAAGATTGATAATAATAAGAGTAATAACTATAGTAATTGCCGTTCTATCGATCATATAAGCATAATATGGCGAATAATATGATTTAGATTGATAATAATAAGAGTAATAAGTATAGTAATTGTTGTTCTATCGCTCATATAAGCATAATATCGCTAATAATATGAGTTAGATTAATAATAATAAGAATAATAAGTATAGTAATTGGAGTTCTATCGACCATGGAAGCATAATATGGCTAATAATATGAGTTAGATTGATAATAATAAGAGTAATAACTATAGTAATTGCCGTTCTATCGATCATATAAACATAATATGGCGAATAATATGATTTAGATTGATAATAGTAAGAGCAATAAGTATAGTAATTGTCGTTCTATCGATCATATCTGCACAATATGGTTAATAATATCAGTTAGATTAATAGTAGTGAGTGTAATAAGTATAGTAATTGTCTTTCTATCGATCATATACGCATAATATGGCTAATAATATGAGTTAGATTGATAATAATAAGAGTAATAACTATAGTCATTGCCGTTCTATCGATCATATAAGCATAATACGGCGAATAATATGATTTAGATTGATAATAATAAGAGTAATAAGTATAGTAATTGTCGTTCTATCGCTCATATAAGCATAATATCGCTAATAATATGAGTTAGATTGATAACAATAAGAGTAATAAGTATAGTAATTGCCGTTCTATCGATCATATATGCATAATGTGGCTAATAATATGAGTTAGATTGATAATAATAAGAGTAATAAGTATAGCAATTGTCGTCCTATCGATCATATCTGCATAATATGGTTAATAATATGAGTTAGATTAATAATAATATGAAAAGTAAGTATAGTAATTGTCGTTCTATCGATCATGGAAGCATAATATGGCTAATAATATGAGTTAGATTGATAAAAATAAGAGTAATAAGTATAGTAATTGCGGTTCTATCGATCACATAAGCATAATATGGCGAATAATATGATTTAGATTGATAATAATAAGTGTAATAAGTATATTAATTGTCGTTCTATCGATCATATAAGCATAATATGGCTAATAATATCAGTTAGATTGATAATAATAACAGTAATAAGTATAGTAATTGTCGTTCTATCGATCATGGAAGCATAATATGGCTAATAATATGAGTTAGATTGATAATAAGAAGGGTAATAAGTATAGTAATTGCCGTTCTATCGATCATATAAGCATAATAAGGCTAATAATATGATTTAGATTGATAATAATAAGAGTAATAAGTATAGTAATTGTCGTTCTGTCGACCATGGAATCATAATATGGCTAATAATATGAGTTAGATTGATAATAATAAGAGTAATAAGTATAGTAATTGCCGTTCTATCGATCACATAAGCATAATATGGCGAATAATATGATTTAGATTGATAATAATAAGTGTAATTAGTATATTAATTGTCGTTCTATCGATCATATAAGCATAATATGGCTAATAATATGAGTTAGATTGATAATAATAAGAGTAATAACTATAGTAATTGCCGTTCTATCGATCATATAAGCATAATATGGCGAATAATATGATTTAGATTGATAATAGTAAGAGCAATAAGTATAGTAATTGTCGTTCTATCGATCATATCTGCACAATATGGTTAATAATATGAGTTAGATTAATAATACTAAGAATAATAAGTATAGTAATTGGAGTTCTATCGACCATGGAAGCATAATATGGCTAATAATATGAGTTAGAATGATAATAATAAGAGTAATAAGTATACTAATTGTCGTTCTATCGATCATATCTGCACAATATGGTTAATAATATTAGTTAGATTAATAGTAATGAGTGTAATAAGTATAGTAATTGTCGTTCTATCGATCATATGAGCATAATATGGCTAATAATATGAGTAAGATTGATAATAATAAGAGTAATAACTATAGTAATTGCCGTTCTATCGATCATATAAGCATAATATGGCGAATAATATGATTTAGATTGATAATAATAAGAGTAATAAGTATAGTGATTGTCGTTCTATCGCTCATATAAGCATAATATCGCTAATAATATGAGTTAGATTGATAACAATAAGAGTAATAAGTATAGTAATTGCCGTTCTATCGATCATATATGCATAATGTGGCTAATAATATGAATTAGATTGATAATAATAAGAGTAATAAGTATAGTAATTGTCGTTCTATCGATCATATCTGCATAATATGGTTAATAATATGAGTTAGATTAATAATAATAAGAATAATAAGTATAGTAATTGGAGTTCTATCGACCATGGAAGCATAATATGGCTAATAATATGAGTTAGATTGATAATAATAAGAGTAATAAGTATACTAATTGTCGTTCTATCGATCATATCTGCACAATATGCTTAATAATATCAGTTAGATTAATAGTAATGAGTGTAATAAGTATAGTAATTGTCGTTCTATCGATCATATAAGCATAATATGGCAAATAATATGATTTAGATTGATAATAATAAGAGTAATATGTATAGTATATGCCGTTCTATCGACCATATAAGCATAATATGGCGAATAATATGATTTGGATTGATAGTAATAAGAGTAATAAGTATTGTAATTGTCGTTCTATCGATCATATAAGCATAATATGGCTAATAATATGAGTTAGCTTGATAATAATAAGAGTAATAAGTATAGTAATTGTCGTTCCATCGATCATATCTGCACAATATGGTTAATAATATGAGTTAGATTAATAGTAATGAGTGTAATAAGTATAGTAATTGTCATTCTATCGATCATATAAGCATAATATGGCTAATAATATGAGTTAGATTCATAATAATAAGAGTAATAACTATAGTAATTGCCGTTCTATCGATCATATAAGCATAATATGGCGAATAATATGATTTAGATTCATAATAATAAGGGTACTAAGTATAGTAATTGTCGTTCTATCGATCATATAAGCATCATATGGTTAATAATATGAGTTAGATTAATAATAATAAGAGTAATAAGTATAGTAATTGTCGTCTATCGATCATATAAGCATAATATGGCTAATAATATGAATTAGATTGATAATAATAAGAGTAATAAGTATAGTAATTGTCGTTCTATCGATCATATAAGCATAATATGGCAAATAATATGATTTAGATTGATAATAATAAGAGTAATATGTATAGTATATGCCGTTCTATCGACCATATAAGCATACTATGGCGAATAATATGATTTGGATTGATAATAATAAGAGTAATAAGTATAGTAATTGTCGTTCTATCGATCATATAAGCATAATATGGCTAATAATATGAGTTAGCTTGATAATAATAAGAGTAATAAGTATAGTAATTGTCGTTCTATCGATCATATCTGCACAATATGGTTAATAATATGAGTTAGATTAATAGTAATGAGTGTAATAAGTATAGTAATTGTCGTTCTATCGATCATATCTGCACAATATGGTTAATAATATTAGTTAGATTAATAGTAATGAGTGTAATAAGTATAGTAATTGTCGTTCTATCGATCATATAAGCATAATATGGCTAATAATACGAGTTAGATTGATAATAATAAGAGTAATAAGTATACTAATTGTCGTTCTATCGATCATATCTGCACAATATGGTTAATAATATCAGTTAGATTAATAGTAATGAGTGTAATAAGTATAGTAATTGTCGTTCTATCGATCATATAAGCATAATATGGCTAATAATATGAGTAAGATTGATAATAATAAGAGTAATAACTATAGTAATTGCCCTTCTATCGATCATATAAGCATAATATGGCGAATAATATGATTTAGATTGATAATAATAAGAGTAATAAGTATAGTAATTGTCGTTCTATCGCTCATATAAGCATAATATCGCTAATAATATGAGTTAGATTAATAATAATAAGAATAATAAGTATAGTAATTGGAGT
Organism: Megachile rotundata; assembly: GCF_050947335.1. Taxonomy (NCBI): domain Eukaryota; kingdom Metazoa; phylum Arthropoda; class Insecta; order Hymenoptera; family Megachilidae; genus Megachile; species Megachile rotundata. The sequence continues at coordinate 109,742 of NW_027473425.1, forward strand.
TCTATCGACCATGGAAGCATAATATGGCTAATAATATGAGTTAGATTAATAATAATAAGAGTAATAAGTATAGTAATTGTCGTCTATCGATCATATAAGCATAATATGGCTAATAATATGAGTTAGATTGATAATAATAAGAGTAATAAGTATAGTAATTGTCGTTCTATCGATCATATAAGCATAATATGGCAAATAATATGATTTAGATTGATAATAATAAGAGTAATATGTATAGTATATGCCGTTCTATCGACCATACAAGCATACTATGGCGAATAATATGATTTGGATTGATAATAATAAGAGTAATAAGTATAGTAATTGTCGTTCTATCGATCATATAAGCATAATATGGCTAATAATATGAGTTAGCTTGATAATAATAAGAGTAATAAGTATAGTAATTGTCGTTCTATCGATCATATCTGCACAATATGGTTAATAATATGAGTTAGATTAATAGTAATGAGTGTAATAAGTATAGTAATTGTCGTTCTATCGATCATATCTGCACAATATGGTTAATAATATTAGTTAGATTAATAGTAATGAGTGTAATAAGTATAGTAATTGTCGTTCTATCGATCATATAAGCATAATATGGCTAATAATATGAGTTAGCTTGATAATAATAAGAGTAATAAGTATAGTAATTGTCGTTCTATCGATCATATCTGCACAATATGGTTAATAATATGAGTTAGATTAATAGTAATGAGTGTAATAAGTATAGTAATTGTCGTTCTATCGATCATATCTGCACAATATGGTTAATAATATCAGTTAGATTAATAGTAGTGAGTGTAATAAGTATAGTAATTGTCGTTCTATCGATCATATAAGCATAATATGGCTAATAATATGAGTTAGATTGATAATAATAAGAGTAATAACTATAGTCATTGCCGTTCTATCGATCATATAAGCATAATATGGCGAATAATATGATTTAGATTGATAATAATAAGAGTAATAAGTATAGTAATTGTCGTTCTATCGCTCATATAAGCATAATATCGCTAATAATATGAGTTAGATTGATAACAATAAGAGTAATAAGTATAGTAATTGCCGTTCTATCGATCATATATGCATAATATGGCTAATAATATGAATTAGATTGATAATAATAAGAGTAATAAGTATAATAATTGCCGTTCTATCGATCACATAAGCATAATATGGCGAATAATATGATTTAGATTGATAATAATAAGAGTAATAAGTATAGTAATTGTCGTTCTATCGACCATGGAATCATAATATGGCTAATAATATGAGTTAGATTGATAATAATAAGAGTAATAAGTATAGTAATTGCCGTTCTATCGATCACATAAGCATAATATGGCGAATAATATGATTTAGATTGATAATAATAAGTGTAATAAGTATATTAATTGTCGTTCTATCGATCATATAAGCATAATATGGCTAATAATATGAGTTAGATTGATAATAATAAGAGTAATAACTATAGAAATTGCCGTTCTATCGATCATATAAGCATAATATGGCGAATAATATGATTTAGAATGATAATAGTAAGAGCAATAAGTATAGTAATTGTCGTTCTGTCGATCATATCTGCACAATATGGTTAATAATATGAGTTAGATTAATAATAATAAGAATAATAAGTATAGTAATTGGAGTTCTATCGACCATGGAAGCATAATATGGCTAATAATATGAGTTAGATTGATAATGATAAGAGTAATAAGTATAGTAATTGTCGTTCTATCGATCATATCTGCACAATATGGTTAATAATATGAGTTAGATTGATAATAATAAGAGTAATAAGTATAGTAATTGTCGTCCTATCGATCATATCTGCATAATATGGTTAATAATATGAGTTAGATTAATAATAATATGAAAAGTAAGTATAGTAATTGTCGTTCTATCGATCATGGAAGCATAATATGGCTAATAATATGAGTTAGATTGATAAAAATAAGAGTAATAAGTATAGTAATTGCGGTTCTATCGATCACATAAGCATAATATGGCGAATAATATGATTTAGATTGATAATAATAAGTGTAATAAGTATATTAATTGTCGTTCTATCGATCATATAAGCATAATATGGCTAATAATATCAGTTGGATTGATAATAATAACAGTAATAAGTATAGTAATTGTCGTTCTATCGATCACATAAGCATAATATGGCGAATAATATGATTTAGATTGATAATAATAAGTGTAATAAGTATATTAATTGTCGTTCTATCGATCATATAAGCATAATATGGCTAATAATATAAGTTAGATTGATAATAATAAGAGTAATAACTATAGTAATTGCCGTTCTATCGATCATATAAGCATAATATGGCGAATAATATGATTTAGATTGATAATAATAAGAGCAATAAGTATACTAATTGTCGTTCTATCGATCATATCTGCACAATATGGTTAATAATATGAGTTAGATTAATAGTAATAAGAATAATAAGTATAGTAATTGTCGTTCTATCGACCATGGAAGCATAATATGGCCAATAATATGAGTTAGATTGATAATGATAAGAGTAATAAGTATAGTAATTGTCGTTCTATCGATCATATCTGCACAATATGGTTAATAATATGAGTTAGATTGATAATAATAAGAGTAATAAGTATAGTAATTGTCGTCCTATCGATCATATCTGCATAATATGGTTAATAATATGAGTTAGATTAATAATAATATGAAAAGTAAGTATAGTAATTGTCGTTCTATCGATCATGGAAGCATAATATGGCTAATAATATGAGTTAGATTGATAAAAATAAGAGTAATAAGTATAGTAATTGCGGTTCTATCGATCACATAAGCATAATATGGCGAATAATATGATTTAGATTGATAATAATAAGTGTAATAAGTATATTAATTGTCGTTCTATCGATCATATAAGCATAATATGGCTAATAATATCAGTTGGATTGATAATAATAACAGTAATAAGTATAGTAATTGTCGTTCTATCGATCACATAAGCATAATATGGCGAATAATATGATTTAGATTGATAATAATAAGTGTAATAAGTATATTAATTGTCGTTCTATCGATCATATAAGCATAATATGGCTAATAATATAAGTTAGATTGATAATAATAAGAGTAATAACTATAGTAATTGCCGTTCTATCGATCATATAAGCATAATATGGCGAATAATATGATTTAGATTGATAATGATAAGAGTAATAAGTATAGTAATTGTCGTTCTATCGATCATATCTGCACAATATGGTTAATAATATGAGTTAGATTGATAATAATAAGAGTAATAAGTATAGTAATTGTCGTCCTATCGATCATATCTGCATAATATGGTTAATAATATGAGTTAGATTAATAATAATATGAAAAGTAAGTATAGTAATTGTCGTTCTATCGATCATGGAAGCATAATATGGCTAATAATATTAGTTAGATTGATAATAATAAGGGTAATAAGTATAGTAATTGCCGTTCTATCGATCATATAAGCATAATAAGGCTAATAATATGATTTAGGTTGATAATAATAAGAGTAATAAGTATAGTAATTGTCGTTCTATCGACCATGGAATCATAATATGGCTAATAATATGAGTTAGATTGATAATAATAAGAGTAATAAGTATAGTAATTGCCGTTCTATCGATCACATAAGCATAATATGGCGAATAATATGATTTAGATTGATAATAATAAGTGTAATAAGTATATTAATTGTCGTTCTATCGATCATATAAGCATAATATGGCTAATAATATAAGTTAGATTGATAATAATAAGAGTAATAACTATAGTAATTGCCGTTCTATCGATCATATAAGCATAATATGGCGAATAATATGATTTAGATTGATAATAATAAGAGCAATAAGTATAGTAATTGTCGTTCTATCGATCATATCTGCACAATATGGTTAATAATATGAGTTAGATTAATAATAATAAGAATAATAAGTATAGTAATTGGAGTTCTATCGACCATGGAAGCATAATATGGCTAATAATATGAGTTAGAATGATAATAATAAGAGTAATAAGTATACTAATTGTCGTTCTATCGATCATATCTGCACAATATGGTTAATAATATCAGTTAGATTAATAGTAATGAGTGTAATAAGTATAGTAATTGTCGTTCTACCGATCATATAAGCATAATATGGCTAATAATATGAGTAAGATTGATAATAATAAGAGTAATAGCTATAGTAATTGCCGTTCTATCGATCATATAAGCATAATATGGCGAATAATATGATTTAGATTGATAATAGTAAGAGTAATAAGTATAGTAATTGTCGTTCTATCGCTCATATAAGCATAATATCGCTAATAATATGAGTTAGATTGATAACAATAAGAGTAATAAGTATAGTAATTGCCGTTCTATCGATCATATATGCATAATGTGGCTAATAATATGAGTTAGATTGATAATAATAAGAGTAATAAGTATAGTAATTGTCGTTCTATCGATCATATCTGCATAATATGGTTAACAATATGAGTTAGATTAATAATAATAAGAATAATAAGTATAGTAATTGGAGTTCTATCGACCATGGAAGCATAATATGGCTAATAATATGAGTTAGATTGATAATAATAAGAGTAATAAGTATACTAATTGTCGTTCTATCGATCATATCTGCACAATATGGTTAATAATATCAGTTAGATTAATAGTAATGAGTGTAATAAGTATAGTAATTGTCGTTCTATCGATCATATAAGCATAATATGGCAAATAATATGATTTAGATTGATAATAATAAGAGTAATATGTATAGTATATGCCGTTCTATCGACCATATAAGCATAATATGGCGAATAATATGATTTGGATCGATAGTAATAAGAGTAATAAGTATAGTAATTGTCGTTCTATCGATCATATAAGCATAATATGGCTAATAATATGAGTTAGCTTGATAATAATAAGAGTAATAAGTATAGTAATTGTCGTTCTATCGATCATATCTGCACAATATGGTTAATAATATGAGTTAGATTAATAGTAATGAGTGTAATAAGTATAGTAATTGTCGTTCTATCGATCATATAAGAATAATATGGCGAATAATATGATTTGTATTGATAATAATAAGAGTAATAAGTATAGTAATTGTCGTTCCATCGATCATATAAGCATAATATGGCTAATAATATGAGTTAGATTGATAATAATAAGAGTAATAAGTATACTAATTGTCGTTCTATCGATCATATCTGCACAATATGGTTAATAATATCAGTTAGATTAATAGTAATGAGTGTAATAAGTACAGTAATTGTCGTTCTATCGATCATATAAGCATAATATGGCTAATAATGTCAGTTAGATTGATAATAATAAGAGTAATAACTATAGTAATTGCCGTTCTAGCGATCATATAAGCATAATATGGCTAATAATATGAATTAGATTGATAATAATAAGAGTAATAAGTATAGTAATTGTCGTTCTATCGATCATATAAGCATAATATGGCTAATAATATGAATTAGATTGATAACAATAAGAGTAATAACTATAGTAATTGCCGTTCTAGCGATCATATAAGCATAATATGGCTAATAATATGAGTTAGATTGATAATAATAAGAGTAATAAGTATAGTAATTGTCGTTCTATCGATCATATCTGCATAATATGGCTAATAATATCAGTTAGATTGATAATAATAAGAGTAACAACTATAGTAATTGCCGTTCTAGCGATCATATAAGCATAATATGGCTAATAATATGAATTAGATTGATAATAATAAGAGTAATAAGTATAGTAATTGTCGTTCTATCGACCATGGAAGCATAATATGGCCAATAATATGAGTTAGATTGATAATGATAAGAGTAATAAGTATAGTAATTGTCGTTCTATCGATCATATCTGCACAATATGGTTAATAATATGAGTTAGTTTAGTAGTAATGAGTGTAATAAGTACAGTAATTGTTCTATCGATCATATAAGCATAATATGGCGAATAATATGAGTTAGCTTGACAATAATAAGAGTAATAAGTTTAGTAATTGTCGTTCTATCGATCATATCTGCACAATATGGTTAATAATATGAGTTAGATTAGTAGTAATGAGTGTAATAAGTACAGTAATTGTTCTATCGATCATATAAGCACAATATGGCTAATAATGTGAGTTAGATTGATAATAATAAGAGTAATAAGTATAGTAATTGTCGTTCTATCGATCATATAAGCATAATATGGTTAATAATATGAGTTAGCTTGATAATAATAAGAGTAATAAGTATAGTAATTGTCGTTCTATCGATCATATAAGAATAATATGGCGAATAATATGATTTAGATTGATAATAATAAGAGTAATAACTATAGTAATTGCCGTTCTATCGATCATATAAGCATAATATGGCGAATAATATGATTTAGATTGATAATAGTAAGAGCAATAAGTATAGTAATTGTCGTTCTATCGATCATATCTGCACAATATGGTTAATAATATGAGTTAGATTAATAATAATAAGAATAATAAGTATAGTAATTGGAGTTCTATCGACCATGGAAGCATAATATGGCTAATAATATGAGTTAGAATGATAATAATAAGAGTAATAAGTATACTAATTGTCGTTCTATCGATCATATCTGCACAATATGGTTAATAATATCAGTTAGATTAATAGTAATGAGTGTAATAAGTATAGTAATTGTCGTTCTATCGATCATATAAGCATAATATGGCTAATAATATGAGTAAGATTGATAATAATAAGAGTAATAACTATAGTAATTGCCGTTCTATCGATCATATAAGCATAATATGGCGAATAATATGATTTAGATTGATAATAATAAGAGTAATAAGTATAGTAATTGTCGTTCTATCGCTCATATAAGCATAATATCGCTAATAATATGAGTTAGATTAATAATAATAAGAATAATAAGTATAGTAATTGGAGTTCTATCGACCATGGAAGCATAATATGGCTAATAATATGAGTTAGATTGATAATAATAAGAGTAATAAGTATACTAATTGTCGTTCTATCGATCATATCTGCACAATATGGTTAATAATATCAGTTAGATTAATAGTAATGAGTGTAATAAGTATAGTAATTGTCGTTCTATCGATCATATAAGCATAATATGGCTAATAATATGAGTTAGATGGATAACAATAAGAGTAATAACTATAGTAATTGCCGTTCTAGCGATCATATAAGCATAATATGACGAATAATATGATTTAGATTGATAATAATAAGAGTAATAAGTATAGTAATTGTCGTTCTATCGATCATATAAGCATAATATGTCTAATAATATGAGTTAGCTTGATAATAATAAGAGTAATAAGTATAGTAATTGTCGTTCCATCGATCATATCTGCACAATATTGTTAATAATATGAGTTAGATTAATAGTAATGAGTGTAATAAGTATAGTAATTGTCATTCTATCGAACATATAAGCATAATATGGCTAATAATATGAGTTAGATTCATAATAATAAGAGTAATAACTATAGTAATTGTCGTTCTATCGATCATATAAGAATAATATGGCGAATAATATGATTTAGATTGATAATAATAAGAGTAATAAGTATAGTAATTGTCGTTCTATCGATCATATAAGCATAATATGGCTAATAATACGAGTTAGATTGATAATAATAAGAGTAATAAGTATAGTAATTGTCGTTCTATCGATCATATCTGCATAATATGGTTAATAATATGAGTTAGATTAATAATAATAAGAATAATAAGTATAGTAATTGGAGTTCTATCGACCATGGAAGCATAATATGGCTAATAATATGAGTTAGATTGATAATAATAAGAGTAATAAGTATACTAATTGTCGTTCTATCGATCATATCTGCACAATATGGTTAATAATATCAGTTAGATTAATAGTAATGAGTGTAATAAGTATAGTAATTGTCGTTCTATCGATCATATAAGCATAATATGGCTAATAATATGAGTTAGATTGATAATAATAAGAGTAATAACTATAGTAATTGCCGTTCTAGCGATCATATAAGCATAATATGGCTAATAATATGAGTTAGATTGATAATAATAAGAGCAATAAGTATAGTAATTGTCGTTCTATCCATCATATAAGCATAATATGGCGAATAATACCATTTAGATTGATAATAATATGAGTAATAAGTATAGTAATTGTCGTTCTATCGATCATATAAGCATAATATGGCTAATAATATGAGTTAGATTGATAATAATATGAGTAATAAGTATAGTAATTGTCGTTCTATCGATCATATAAGCATAATATGGCTAATAATATGAGTTAGATTGATAATAATAAGAGTAATGAGTATAGTAATTGTCGTTCCATCGATCATATCTGCATAATATGGTTAACAATATGAGATAGATTAATAATAATAAGAATAATAAGTATAGTAATTGTCGTTCTATCGATCATATCTGCACAATATGGTTAATAATATGAGTTAGATTAGTAGTAATGAGTGTAATAAGTACAGTAATTGTTCTATCGATCATATAAGCATAATAGGGCGAATAATATGATTTAGACTGATAATAATAAGAGTAATAAGTATAGTAATTGTCGTTCTATCGACCATGGAAGCATAATATGGCCAATAATATGAGTTAGATTGATAATGATAAGAGTAATAAGTATAGTAATTGTCGTTCTATCGATCATATCTGCACAATATGGTTAATAATATGAGTTAGATTAGTAGTAATGAGTGTAATAAGTACAGTAATTGTTCTATCGATCATATAAGCACAATATGGCTAATAATGTGAGTTAGATTGATAATAATAAGAGTCATAAGTATAGTAATTGTCGTTCTATCGATCATATAAGCATAATATGGTTAATAATATTTATTAGATTAATAATAATATGAATAATAAGTATAGTAATTGTCGTTCTATCGACCATGGAAGCATAATATGGCTAATAATACGAGTTATATTGATAATAATAAGAGTAATAAGTATATTAATTGCCGTTCTATCGACCATATAAGCATAATATGGCGAATAATATGATTTAGATTGATAATAATAAGAGTAATAAGTATAGTAATTGTCGTTCTATCGACCATGGAATCATAATATGGCTAATAATATGAGTTAGATTGATAATAATAAGAGTAATAAGTATAGTAATTGCCGTTCTATCGATCACATAAGCATAATATGGCGAATAATATGATTTAGATTGATAATAATAAGTGTAATAAGTATATTAATTGTCGTTCTATCGATCATATAAGCATAATATGGCTAATAATATGAGTTAGATTGATAATAATAAGAGTAATAACTATAGTAATTGCCGTTCTATCGATCATATAAGCATAATATGGCGAATAATATGATTTAGATTGATAATAGTAAGAGCAATAAGTATAGTAATTGTCGTTCTATCGATCATATCTGCACAATATGGTCAATAATATGAGTTAGATTAATAATAATAAGAATAATAAGTATAGTAATTGGAGTTCTATCGACCATGGAAGCATAATATGGCTAATAATATGAGTTAGATTGATAATAATAAGAGTAATAAGTATACTAATTGTCGTTCTATCGATCATATCTGCACAATATGGTTAATAATATCAGTTAGATTAATAGTAGTGAGTGTAATAAGTATAGTAATTGTCGTTCTATCGATCATATAAGCATAATATGGCTAATAATATGAGTTAGATTGATAATAATAAGAGTAATAACTATAGTCATTGCCGTTCTATCGATCATATAAGCATAATATGGCGAATAATATGATTTAGATTGGTAATAATAAGAGTAATAAGTATAGTAATTGTCGTTCTATCGCTCATATAAGCATAATATCGCTAATAATATGAGTTAGATTGATAACAATAAGAGTAATAAGTATAGTAATTGCCGTTCTATCGATCATATATGCATAATATGGCTAATAATATGAATTACATTGATAATAATAAGAGTAATAAGTATAGTAATTGTCGTCCTATCGATCATATCTGCATAATATGGTTAATAATATGAGTTAGATTAATAATAATATGAAAAGTAAGTATAGTAATTGTCGTTCTATCGATCATGGAAGCATAATATGGCTAATAATATGAGTTAGATTGATAAAAATAAGAGTAATAAGTATAGTAATTGCGGTTCTATCGATCACATAAGCATAATATGGCGAATAATATGATTTAGATTGATAATAATAAGTGTAATAAGTATATTAATTGTCGTTCTATCGATCATATAAGCATAATATGGCTAATAATATCAGTTGGATTGATAATAATAACAGTAATAAGTATAGTAATTGTCGTTCTATCGATCACATAAGCATAATATGGCGAATAATATGATTTAGATTGATAATAATAAGTGTAATAAGTATATTAATTGTCGTTCTATCGATCATATAAGCATAATATGGCTAATAATATAAGTTAGATTGATAATAATAAGAGTAATAACTATAGTAATTGCCGTTCTATCGATCATATAAGCATAATATGGCGAATAATATGATTTAGATTGATAATAATAAGAGCAATAAGTATACTAATTGTCGTTCTATCGATCATATCTGCACAATATGGTTAATAATATGAGTTAGATTAATAGTAATAAGAATAATAAGTATAGTAATTGTCGTTCTATCGACCATGGAAGCATAATATGGCCAATAATATGAGTTAGATTGATAATGATAAGAGTAATAAGTATAGTAATTGTCGTTCTATCGATCATATCTGCACAATATGGTTAATAATATGAGTTAGATTGATAATAATAAGAGTAATAAGTATAGTAATTGTCGTCCTATCGATCATATCTGCATAATATGGTTAATAATATGAGTTAGATTAATAATAATATGAAAAGTAAGTATAGTAATTGTCGTTCTATCGATCATGGAAGCATAATATGGCTAATAATATGAGTTAGATTGATAAAAATAAGAGTAATAAGTATAGTAATTGCGGTTCTATCGATCACATAAGCATAATATGGCGAATAATATGATTTAGATTGATAATAATAAGTGTAATAAGTATATTAATTGTCGTTCTATCGATCATATAAGCATAATATGGCTAATAATATCAGTTGGATTGATAATAATAACAGTAATAAGTATAGTAATTGTCGTTCTATCGATCACATAAGCATAATATGGCGAATAATATGATTTAGATTGATAATAATAAGTGTAATAAGTATATTAATTGTCGTTCTATCGATCATATAAGCATAATATGGCTAATAATATAAGTTAGATTGATAATAATAAGAGTAATAACTATAGTAATTGCCGTTCTATCGATCATATAAGCATAATATGGCGAATAATATGATTTAGATTGATAATGATAAGAGTAATAAGTATAGTAATTGTCGTTCTATCGATCATATCTGCACAATATGGTTAATAATATGAGTTAGATTGATAATAATAAGAGTAATAAGTATAGTAATTGTCGTCCTATCGATCATATCTGCATAATATGGTTAATAATATGAGTTAGATTAATAATAATATGAAAAGTAAGTATAGTAATTGTCGTTCTATCGATCATGGAAGCATAATATGGCTAATAATATTAGTTAGATTGATAATAATAAGGGTAATAAGTATAGTAATTGCCGTTCTATCGATCATATAAGCATAATAAGGCTAATAATATGATTTAGGTTGATAATAATAAGAGTAATAAGTATAGTAATTGTCGTTCTATCGACCATGGAATCATAATATGGCTAATAATATGAGTTAGATTGATAATAATAAGAGTAATAAGTATAGTAATTGCCGTTCTATCGATCACATAAGCATAATATGGCGAATAATATGATTTAGATTGATAATAATAAGTGTAATAAGTATATTAATTGTCGTTCTATCGATCATATAAGCATAATATGGCTAATAATATAAGTTAGATTGATAATAATAAGAGTAATAACTATAGTAATTGCCGTTCTATCGATCATATAAGCATAATATGGCGAATAATATGATTTAGATTGATAATAATAAGAGCAATAAGTATAGTAATTGTCGTTCTATCGATCATATCTGCACAATATGGTTAATAATATGAGTTAGATTAATAATAATAAGAATAATAAGTATAGTAATTGGAGTTCTATCGACCATGGAAGCATAATATGGCTAATAATATGAGTTAGAATGATAATAATAAGAGTAATAAGTATACTAATTGTCGTTCTATCGATCATATCTGCACAATATGGTTAATAATATCAGTTAGATTAATAGTAATGAGTGTAATAAGTATAGTAATTGTCGTTCTACCGATCATATAAGCATAATATGGCTAATAATATGAGTAAGATTGATAATAATAAGAGTAATAGCTATAGTAATTGCCGTTCTATCGATCATATAAGCATAATATGGCGAATAATATGATTTAGATTGATAATAGTAAGAGTAATAAGTATAGTAATTGTCGTTCTATCGCTCATATAAGCATAATATCGCTAATAATATGAGTTAGATTGATAACAATAAGAGTAATAAGTATAGTAATTGCCGTTCTATCGATCATATATGCATAATGTGGCTAATAATATGAGTTAGATTGATAATAATAAGAGTAATAAGTATAGTAATTGTCGTTCTATCGATCATATCTGCATAATATGGTTAACAATATGAGTTAGATTAATAATAATAAGAATAATAAGTATAGTAATTGGAGTTCTATCGACCATGGAAGCATAATATGGCTAATAATATGAGTTAGATTGATAATAATAAGAGTAATAAGTATACTAATTGTCGTTCTATCGATCATATCTGCACAATATGGTTAATAATATCAGTTAGATTAATAGTAATGAGTGTAATAAGTATAGTAATTGTCGTTCTATCGATCATATAAGCATAATATGGCAAATAATATGATTTAGATTGATAATAATAAGAGTAATATGTATAGTATATGCCGTTCTATCGACCATATAAGCATAATATGGCGAATAATATGATTTGGATCGATAGTAATAAGAGTAATAAGTATAGTAATTGTCGTTCTATCGATCATATAAGCATAATATGGCTAATAATATGAGTTAGCTTGATAATAATAAGAGTAATAAGTATAGTAATTGTCGTTCTATCGATCATATCTGCACAATATGGTTAATAATATGAGTTAGATTAATAGTAATGAGTGTAATAAGTATAGTAATTGTCGTTCTATCGATCATATAAGAATAATATGGCGAATAATATGATTTGTATTGATAATAATAAGAGTAATAAGTATAGTAATTGTCGTTCCATCGATCATATAAGCATAATATGGCTAATAATATGAGTTAGATTGATAATAATAAGAGTAATAAGTATACTAATTGTCGTTCTATCGATCATATCTGCACAATATGGTTAATAATATCAGTTAGATTAATAGTAATGAGTGTAATAAGTACAGTAATTGTCGTTCTATCGATCATATAAGCATAATATGGCTAATAATGTCAGTTAGATTGATAATAATAAGAGTAATAACTATAGTAATTGCCGTTCTAGCGATCATATAAGCATAATATGGCTAATAATATGAATTAGATTGATAATAATAAGAGTAATAAGTATAGTAATTGTCGTTCTATCGATCATATAAGCATAATATGGCTAATAATATGAATTAGATTGATAACAATAAGAGTAATAACTATAGTAATTGCCGTTCTAGCGATCATATAAGCATAATATGGCTAATAATATGAGTTAGATTGATAATAATAAGAGTAATAAGTATAGTAATTGTCGTTCTATCGATCATATCTGCATAATATGGCTAATAATATCAGTTAGATTGATAATAATAAGAGTAACAACTATAGTAATTGCCGTTCTAGCGATCATATAAGCATAATATGGCTAATAATATGAATTAGATTGATAATAATAAGAGTAATAAGTATAGTAATTGTCGTTCTATCGACCATGGAAGCATAATATGGCCAATAATATGAGTTAGATTGATAATGATAAGAGTAATAAGTATAGTAATTGTCGTTCTATCGATCATATCTGCACAATATGGTTAATAATATGAGTTAGTTTAGTAGTAATGAGTGTAATAAGTACAGTAATTGTTCTATCGATCATATAAGCATAATATGGCGAATAATATGAGTTAGCTTGACAATAATAAGAGTAATAAGTTTAGTAATTGTCGTTCTATCGATCATATCTGCACAATATGGTTAATAATATGAGTTAGATTAGTAGTAATGAGTGTAATAAGTACAGTAATTGTTCTATCGATCATATAAGCACAATATGGCTAATAATGTGAGTTAGATTGATAATAATAAGAGTAATAAGTATAGTAATTGTCGTTCTATCGATCATATAAGCATAATATGGTTAATAATATGAGTTAGCTTGATAATAATAAGAGTAATAAGTATAGTAATTGTCGTTCTATCGATCATATAAGAATAATATGGCGAATAATATGATTTAGATTGATAATAATAAGAGTAATAACTATAGTAATTGCCGTTCTATCGATCATATAAGCATAATATGGCGAATAATATGATTTAGATTGATAATAGTAAGAGCAATAAGTATAGTAATTGTCGTTCTATCGATCATATCTGCACAATATGGTTAATAATATGAGTTAGATTAATAATAATAAGAATAATAAGTATAGTAATTGGAGTTCTATCGACCATGGAAGCATAATATGGCTAATAATATGAGTTAGAATGATAATAATAAGAGTAATAAGTATACTAATTGTCGTTCTATCGATCATATCTGCACAATATGGTTAATAATATCAGTTAGATTAATAGTAATGAGTGTAATAAGTATAGTAATTGTCGTTCTATCGATCATATAAGCATAATATGGCTAATAATATGAGTAAGATTGATAATAATAAGAGTAATAACTATAGTAATTGCCGTTCTATCGATCATATAAGCATAATATGGCGAATAATATGATTTAGATTGATAATAATAAGAGTAATAAGTATAGTAATTGTCGTTCTATCGCTCATATAAGCATAATATCGCTAATAATATGAGTTAGATTAATAATAATAAGAATAATAAGTATAGTAATTGGAGTTCTATCGACCATGGAAGCATAATATGGCTAATAATATGAGTTAGATTGATAATAATAAGAGTAATAAGTATACTAATTGTCGTTCTATCGATCATATCTGCACAATATGGTTAATAATATCAGTTAGATTAATAGTAATGAGTGTAATAAGTATAGTAATTGTCGTTCTATCGATCATATAAGCATAATATGGCTAATAATATGAGTTAGATGGATAACAATAAGAGTAATAACTATAGTAATTGCCGTTCTAGCGATCATATAAGCATAATATGACGAATAATATGATTTAGATTGATAATAATAAGAGTAATAAGTATAGTAATTGTCGTTCTATCGATCATATAAGCATAATATGTCTAATAATATGAGTTAGCTTGATAATAATAAGAGTAATAAGTATAGTAATTGTCGTTCCATCGATCATATCTGCACAATATTGTTAATAATATGAGTTAGATTAATAGTAATGAGTGTAATAAGTATAGTAATTGTCATTCTATCGAACATATAAGCATAATATGGCTAATAATATGAGTTAGATTCATAATAATAAGAGTAATAACTATAGTAATTGTCGTTCTATCGATCATATAAGAATAATATGGCGAATAATATGATTTAGATTGATAATAATAAGAGTAATAAGTATAGTAATTGTCGTTCTATCGATCATATAAGCATAATATGGCTAATAATACGAGTTAGATTGATAATAATAAGAGTAATAAGTATAGTAATTGTCGTTCTATCGATCATATCTGCATAATATGGTTAATAATATGAGTTAGATTAATAATAATAAGAATAATAAGTATAGTAATTGGAGTTCTATCGACCATGGAAGCATAATATGGCTAATAATATGAGTTAGATTGATAATAATAAGAGTAATAAGTATACTAATTGTCGTTCTATCGATCATATCTGCACAATATGGTTAATAATATCAGTTAGATTAATAGTAATGAGTGTAATAAGTATAGTAATTGTCGTTCTATCGATCATATAAGCATAATATGGCTAATAATATGAGTTAGATTGATAATAATAAGAGTAATAACTATAGTAATTGCCGTTCTAGCGATCATATAAGCATAATATGGCTAATAATATGAGTTAGATTGATAATAATAAGAGCAATAAGTATAGTAATTGTCGTTCTATCCATCATATAAGCATAATATGGCGAATAATACCATTTAGATTGATAATAATATGAGTAATAAGTATAGTAATTGTCGTTCTATCGATCATATAAGCATAATATGGCTAATAATATGAGTTAGATTGATAATAATATGAGTAATAAGTATAGTAATTGTCGTTCTATCGATCATATAAGCATAATATGGCTAATAATATGAGTTAGATTGATAATAATAAGAGTAATGAGTATAGTAATTGTCGTTCCATCGATCATATCTGCATAATATGGTTAACAATATGAGATAGATTAATAATAATAAGAATAATAAGTATAGTAATTGTCGTTCTATCGATCATATCTGCACAATATGGTTAATAATATGAGTTAGATTAGTAGTAATGAGTGTAATAAGTACAGTAATTGTTCTATCGATCATATAAGCATAATAGGGCGAATAATATGATTTAGACTGATAATAATAAGAGTAATAAGTATAGTAATTGTCGTTCTATCGACCATGGAAGCATAATATGGCCAATAATATGAGTTAGATTGATAATGATAAGAGTAATAAGTATAGTAATTGTCGTTCTATCGATCATATCTGCACAATATGGTTAATAATATGAGTTAGATTAGTAGTAATGAGTGTAATAAGTACAGTAATTGTTCTATCGATCATATAAGCACAATATGGCTAATAATGTGAGTTAGATTGATAATAATAAGAGTCATAAGTATAGTAATTGTCGTTCTATCGATCATATAAGCATAATATGGTTAATAATATTTATTAGATTAATAATAATATGAATAATAAGTATAGTAATTGTCGTTCTATCGACCATGGAAGCATAATATGGCTAATAATACGAGTTATATTGATAATAATAAGAGTAATAAGTATATTAATTGCCGTTCTATCGACCATATAAGCATAATATGGCGAATAATATGATTTAGATTGATAATAATAAGAGTAATAAGTATAGTAATTGTCGTTCTATCGACCATGGAATCATAATATGGCTAATAATATGAGTTAGATTGATAATAATAAGAGTAATAAGTATAGTAATTGCCGTTCTATCGATCACATAAGCATAATATGGCGAATAATATGATTTAGATTGATAATAATAAGTGTAATAAGTATATTAATTGTCGTTCTATCGATCATATAAGCATAATATGGCTAATAATATGAGTTAGATTGATAATAATAAGAGTAATAACTATAGTAATTGCCGTTCTATCGATCATATAAGCATAATATGGCGAATAATATGATTTAGATTGATAATAGTAAGAGCAATAAGTATAGTAATTGTCGTTCTATCGATCATATCTGCACAATATGGTCAATAATATGAGTTAGATTAATAATAATAAGAATAATAAGTATAGTAATTGGAGTTCTATCGACCATGGAAGCATAATATGGCTAATAATATGAGTTAGATTGATAATAATAAGAGTAATAAGTATACTAATTGTCGTTCTATCGATCATATCTGCACAATATGGTTAATAATATCAGTTAGATTAATAGTAGTGAGTGTAATAAGTATAGTAATTGTCGTTCTATCGATCATATAAGCATAATATGGCTAATAATATGAGTTAGATTGATAATAATAAGAGTAATAACTATAGTCATTGCCGTTCTATCGATCATATAAGCATAATATGGCGAATAATATGATTTAGATTGGTAATAATAAGAGTAATAAGTATAGTAATTGTCGTTCTATCGCTCATATAAGCATAATATCGCTAATAATATGAGTTAGATTGATAACAATAAGAGTAATAAGTATAGTAATTGCCGTTCTATCGATCATATATGCATAATATGGCTAATAATATGAATTACATTGATAATAATAAGAGTAATAAGTATAATAATTGCCGTTCTATCGATCACATAAGCATAATATGGCGAATAATATGATTTAGATTGATAATAATAAGAGTAATAAGTATAGTAATTGCCGTTCTATCGATCATATAAGCATAATAAGGCTAATAATATGATTTAGATTGATAATAATAAGAGTAATAAGTATAGTAATTGTCGTTCTGTCGACCATGGAATCATAATATGGCTAATAATATGAGTTAGATTGATAATAATAAGAGTAATAAGTATAGTAATTGCCGTTCTATCGATCACATAAGCATAATATGGCGAATAATATGATTTACATTGATAATAATAAGTGTAATTAGTATATTAATTGTCGTTCTATCGATCATATAAGCATAATATGGCTAATAATATGAGTTAGATTGATAATAATAAGAGTAATAAGTATAGTAATTGTCGTCTATCGATCATATAAGCATAATATGGCTAATAATATGAATTAGATTGATAATAATAAGAGTAATAAGTATAGTAATTGTCGTTCTATCGATCATATAAGCATAATATGGCAAATAATATGATTTAGATTGATAATAATAAGAGTAATATGTATAGTATATGCCGTTCTATCGACCATATAAGCATACTATGGCGAATAATATGATTTGGATTGATAATAATAAGAGTAATAAGTATAGTAATTGTCGTTCTATCGATCATATCTGCACAATATGGTTAATAATATGAGTTAGATTAATAGTAATGAGTGTAATAAGTATAGTAATTGTCGTTCTATCGATCATATCTGCACAATATGGTTAATAATATTAGTTAGATTAATAGTAATGAGTGTAATAAGTATAGTAATTGTCGTTCTATCGATCATATAAGCATAATATGGCTAATAATACGAGTTAGATTGATAATAATAAGAGTAATAAGTATACTAATTGTCGTTCTATCGATCATATCTGCACAATATGGTTAATAATATTTGTTAGATTAATAGTAATGAGTGTAATAAGTATAGTAATTGTCGTTCTATCGATCATATAAGCATAATATGGCTAATAATATGAGTAAGATTGATAATAATAAGAGTAATAACTATAGTAATTGCCGTTCTATCGATCATATAAGCATAATATGGCGAATAATATGATTTAGATTGATAATAATAAGAGTAATAAGTATAGTAATTGTCGTTCTATCGCTCATATAAGCATAATATCGCTAATAATATGAGTTAGATTAATAATAATAAGAATAATAAGTATAGTAATTGGAGTTCTATCGACCATGGAAGCATAATATGGCTAATAATATGAGTTAGATTGATAATAATAAGAGTAATAACTATAGTAATTGCCGTTCTATCGATCATATAAACATAATATGGCGAATAATATGATTTAGATTGATAATAGTAAGAGCAATAAGTATAGTAATTGTCGTTCTATCGATCATATCTGCACAATATGGTTAATAATATCAGTTAGATTAATAGTAGTGAGTGTAATAAGTATAGTAATTGTCGTTCTATCGATCATATACGCATAATATGGCTAATAATATGAGTTAGATTGATAATAATAAGAGTAATAACTATAGTCATTGCCGTTCTATCGATCATATAAGCATAATACGGCGAATAATATGATTTAGATTGATAATAATAAGAGTAATAAGTATAGTAATTGTCGTTTTATCGCTCATATAAGCATAATATCGCTAATAATATGAGTTAGATTGATAACAATAAGAGTAATAAGTATAGTAATTGCCGTTCTATCGATCATATATGCATAATGTGGCTAATAATATGAGTTAGATTGATAATAATAAGAGTAATAAGTATAGCAATTGTCGTCCTATCGATCATATCTGCATAATATGGTTAATAATATGAGTTAGATTAATAATAATATGAAAAGTAAGTATAGTAATTGTCGTTCTATCGATCATGGAAGCATAATATGGCTAATAATATGAGTTAGATTGATAAAAATAAGAGTAATAAGTATAGTAATTGCGGTTCTATCGATCACATAAGCATAATATGGCGAATAATACGATTTAGATTGATAATAATAAGAGTAATAAGTATAGTAATTGACGTTCTATCGATCATATAAACATAATATGGCTAATAATATGAGTTAGATTAATAATAATAAGAGTAATAAGTATAGTAATTGTCGTCTATCCATCATATAAGCATAATATGGCTAATAATATGAATTAGATTGATAATAATAAGAGTAATAAGTATAGTAATTGTCGTTCTATCGATCATATAAGCATAATATGGCAAATAATATGATTTAGATTGATAATAATAAGAGTAATATGTACAGTATATGCCGTTCTATCGACCATATAAGCATACTATGGCGAATAATATGATTTGGATTGATAGTAATAAGAGTAATAAGTATAGTAATTGTCGTTCTATCGATCATATAAGCATAATATGGCTAATAATATGAGTTAGCTTGATAATAATAAGAGTAATAAGTATAGTAATTGTCGTTCTATCGATCATATCTGCACAATATGGTTAATAATATGAGTTAGATTAATAGTAATGAGTGTAATAAGTATAGTAATTGTCGTTCTATCGATCATATCTGCACAATATGGTTAATAATATTAGTTAGATTAATAGTAATGAGTGTAATAAGTATAGTAATTGTCGTTCTATCGATCATATAAGCATAATATGGCTAATAATACGAGTTAGATTGATAATAATAAGAGTAATAAGTATACTAATTGTCGTTCTATCGATCATATCTGCACAATATGGTTAATAATATCAGTTAGATTAATAGTAATGAGTGTAATAAGTATAGTAATTGTCGTTCTATCGACCATGGAAGCATAATATGGCCAATAATATGAGTTAGATTGATAATGATAAGAGTAATAAGTATAGTAATTGTCGTTCTATCGATCATATCTGCACAATATGGTTAATAATATGAGTTAGTTTAGTAGTAATGAGTGTAATAAGTACAGTAATTGTTCTATCGATCATATAAGCATAATATGGCGAATAATATGAGTTAGCTTGATAATAATAAGAGTAATAAGTATAGTAATTGTCGTTCTATCGATCATATCTGCACAATATGGTTAATAATATGAGTTAGATTAATAGTAATGAGTGTAATAAGTATAGTAATTGTCGTTCTATCGATCATATAAGAGTAATATGGCGAATAATATGATTTAGATTGATAATAATAAGAGTAATAAGTATAGTAATTGTCGTTCTATCGATCATATAAGCATATTATGGCTAATAATATGATTTAGATTGATAATAATAAGAGTAATAAGTATAGTAATTGTCGTTCTATGGATCATACAAGCATAATATCGCTAATAATATGAGTTAGCTTGATAATAATAAGAGTAATAAGTATAGTAATTGTCGTTCTATCGATCATATCTGCACAATATGGTTAATAATATGAGTTAGATTAGTAGTAATGAGTGTAATAAGTACAGTAATTGTTCTATCGATCATATAAGCATAATATGGCGAATAATATGATTTAGACTGATAATAATAAGAGTAATAAGTATAGTAATTGTCGTTCTATCGATCATATAAGCATAATATCGCTAATAATATGAGTTAGCTTGATAATAATAAGAGTAATAAGTATAGTAATTGTCGTTCTATCGATCATATCTGCACAATATGGTTAATAATATGAGTTAGATTAATAGTAATGAGTGTAATAAGTATAGTAATTGTCGTTCTATCGATCATATAAGAATAATATGGCGAATAATACGATTTAGATTGATAATAATAAGAGTAATAAGTATAGTAATTGACGTTCTATCGATCATATAAGCATAATATGGCTAATAATATGAGTTAGATTGATAATAATAAGAGTAATAAGTATAGTAATTGTCGTTCTATCGATCATATAAGCATAATATCGCTAATAATATGAGTTAGATTGATAACAATAAGAGTAATAAGTATAGTAATTGCCGTTCTATCGATCATATATGCATAATGAGGCTAATAATATGAGTTAGATTGATAATAATAAGAGTAATAAGTATAGTAATTGTCGTTCTATCGATCATATCTGCATAATATGGTTAATAATATGAGTTAGATTAATAATAATAAGAATAATAAGTATAGTAATTGGAGTCCTATCGACCATGGAAGCATAATATGGCTAATAATATGAGTTAGATTGATAATAATAAGAGTAATAAGTATAGTAATTGTCGTTCTATCGCTCATATAAGCATAATATCGCTAATAATATGAGTTAGATTGATAACAATAAGAGTAATAAGTATAGTAATTGCCGTTCTATCGATCATATATGCATAATGTGGCTAATAATATGAATTAGATTGATAATAATAAGAGTAATAAGTATAGTAATTGTCGTTCTATCGATCATATCTGCATAATATGGTTAATAATATGAGTTAGATTAATAATAATAAGAATAATAAGTATAGTAATTGGAGTTCTATCGACCATGGAAGCATAATATGGCTAATAATATGAGTTAGATTGATAATAATAAGAGTAATAAGTATACTAATTGTCGTTCTATCGTTCATATCTGCACAATATGCTTAATAATATCAGTTAGATTAATAGTAATGAGTGTAATAAGTATAGTAATTGTCGTTCTATCGATCATATAAGCATAATATGGCAAATAATATGATTTAGATTGATAATAATAAGAGTAATATGTATAGTATATGCCGTTCTATCGACCATATAAGCATAATATGGCGAATAATATGATTTGGATTGATAGTAATAAGAGTAATAAGTATTGTAATTGTCGTTCTATCGATCATATAAGCATAATATGGCTAATAATATGAGTTAGCTTGATAATAATAAGAGTAATAAGTATAGTAATTGTCGTTCCATCGATCATATCTGCACAATATGGTTAATAATATGAGTTAGATTAATAGTAATGAGTGTAATAAGTATAGTAATTGTCATTCTATCGATCATATAAGCATAATATGGCTAATAATATGAGTTAGATTCATAATAATAAGAGTAATAACTATAGTAATTGCCGTTCTATCGATCATATAAGCATAATATGGCGAATAATATGATTTCGATTGATAATAATAAGGGTACTAAGTATAGTAATTGTCGTTCTATCGATCATATAAGCATCATATGGTTAATAATATGAGTTAGATTAATAATAATAAGAGTAATAAGTATAGTAATTGTCGTCTATCGATCATATAAGCATAATATGGCTAATAATATGAATTAGATTGATAATAATAAGAGAAATAAGTATAGTAATTGTCGTTCTATCGATCATATAAGCATAATATGGCAAATAATATGATTTAGATTGATAATAATAAGAGTAATATGTATAGTATATGCCGTTCTATCGACCATATAAGCATACTATGGCGAATAATATGATTTGGATTGATAATAATAAGAGTAATAAGTATAGTAATTGTCGTTCTATCGATCATATAAGCATAATATGGCTAATAATATGAGTTAGCTTGATAATAATAAGAGTAATAAGTATAGTAATTGTCGTCCTATCGATCATATCTGCACAATATGGTTAATAATATGAGTTAGATTAATAGTAATGAGTGTAATAAGTATAGTAATTGTCGTTCTATCGATCATATCTGCACAATATGGTTAATAATATTAGTTAGATTAATAGTAATGAGTGTAATAAGTATAGTAATTGTCGTTCTATCGATCATATAAGCATAATATGGCTAATAATACGAGTTAGATTGATAATAATAAGAGTAATAAGTATACTAATTGTCGTTCTATCGATCATATCTGCACAATATGGTTAATAATATCAGTTAGATTAATAGTAATGAGTGTAATAAGTATAGTAATTGTCGTTCTATCGATCATATAAGCATAATATGGCTAATAATATGAGTAAGATTGATAATAATAAGAGTAATAACTATAGTAATTGCCGTTCTATCGATCATATAAGCATAATATGGCGAATAATATTATTTAGATTGATAATAATAAGAGTAATAAGTATAGTAATTGTCGTTCTATCGCTCATATAAGCATAATATCGCTAATAATATGAGTTAGATTAATAATAATAAGAATAATAAGTATAGTAATTGGAGTTCTATCGACCATGGAAGCATAATATGGCTAATAATATGAGTTAGATTAATAATAATAAGAGTAATAAGTATAGTAATTGTCGTCTATCGATCATATAAGCATAATATGGCTAATAATATGAGTTAGATTGATAATAATAAGAGTAATAAGTATAGTAATTGTCGTTCTATCGATCATATAAGCATAATATGGCAAATAATATGATTTAGATTGATAATAATAAGAGTAATATGTATAGTATATGCCGTTCTATCGACCATATAAGCATACTATGGCGAATAATATGATTTGGATTGATAATAATAAGAGTAATAAGTATAGTAATTGTCGTTCTATCGATCATATAAGCATAATATGGCTAATAATATGAGTTAGCTTGATAATAATAAGAGTAATAAGTATAGTAATTGTCGTTCTATCGATCATATCTGCACAATATGGTTAATAATATGAGTTAGATTAATAGTAATGAGTGTAATAAGTATAGTAATTGTCGTTCTATCGATCATATCTGCACAATATGGTTAATAATATTAGTTAGATTAATAGTAATGAGTGTAATAAGTATAGTAATTGTCGTTCTATCGATCATATAAGCATAATATGGCTAATAATACGAGTTAGATTGATAATAATAAGAGTAATAAGTATACTAATTGTCGTTCTATCGATCATATCTGCACAATATGGTTAATAATATCAGTTAGATTAATAGTAATGAGTGTAATAAGTATAGTAATTGTCGTTCTATCGATCATATAAGCATAATATGGCTAATAATATGAGTAAGATTGATAATAATAAGAGTAATAACTATAGTAATTGCCGTTCTATCGATCATATAAGCATAATATGGCGAATAATATGATTTAGATTGATAATAATAAGAGTAATAAGTATAGTAATTGTCGTTCTATCGCTCATATAAGCATAATATCGCTAATGATATGAGTTAGATTGATAACAATAAGAGTAATAAGTATAGTAATTGTCGTTCTATCGATCATATAAGCATAATATCGCTAATAATATGAGTTAGATTGATAACAATAAGAGTAATAAGTATAGTAATTGCCGTTCTATCGATCATATATGCATAATGAGGCTAATAATATGAGTTAGATTGATAATAATAAGAGTAATAAGTATAGTAATTGTCGTTCTATCGATCATATCTGCATAATATGGTTAATAATATGAGTTAGATTAATAATAATAAGAATAATAAGTATAGTAATTGGAGTCCTATCGACCATGGAAGCATAATATGGCTAATAATATGAGTTAGATTGATAATAATAAGAGTAATAAGTATAGTAATTGTCGTTCTATCGCTCATATAAGCATAATATCGCTAATAATATGAGTTAGATTGATAACAATAAGAGTAATAAGTATAGTAATTGCCGTTCTATCGATCATATATGCATAATGTGGCTAATAATATGAATTAGATTGATAATAATAAGAGTAATAAGTATAGTAATTGTCGTTCTATCGATAATATCTGCATAATATGGTTAATAATATGAGTTAGATTAATAATAATAAGAATAATAAGTATAGTAATTGGAGTTCTATCGACCATGGAAGCATAATATGGCTAATAATATGAGTTAGATTGATAATAATAAGAGTAATAAGTATACTAATTGTCGTTCTATCGTTCATATCTGCACAATATGCTTAATAATATCAGTTAGATTAATAGTAATGAGTGTAATAAGTATAGTAATTGTCGTTCTATCGATCATATAAGCATAATATGGCAAATAATATGATTTAGATTGATAATAATAAGAGTAATATGTATAGTATATGCCGTTCTATCGACCATATAAGCATAATATGGCGAATAATATGATTTGGATTGATAGTAATAAGAGTAATAAGTATTGTAATTGTCGTTCTATCGATCATATAAGCATAATATGGCTAATAATATGAGTTAGCTTGATAATAATAAGAGTAATAAGTATAGTAATTGTCGTTCCATCGATCATATCTGCACAATATGGTTAATAATATGAGTTAGATTAATAGTAATGAGTGTAATAAGTATAGTAATTGTCATTCTATCGATCATATAAGCATAATATGGCTAATAATATGAGTTAGATTCATAATAATAAGAGTAATAACTATAGTAATTGCCGTTCTATCGATCATATAAGCATAATATGGCGAATAATATGATTTCGATTGATAATAATAAGGGTACTAAGTATAGTAATTGTCGTTCTATCGATCATATAAGCATCATATGGTTAATAATATGAGTTAGATTAATAATAATAAGAGTAATAAGTATAGTAATTGTCGTCTATCGATCATATAAGCATAATATGGCTAATAATATGAATTAGATTGATAATAATAAGAGAAATAAGTATAGTAATTGTCGTTCTATCGATCATATAAGCATAATATGGCAAATAATATGATTTAGATTGATAATAATAAGAGTAATATGTATAGTATATGCCGTTCTATCGACCATATAAGCATACTATGGCGAATAATATGATTTGGATTGATAATAATAAGAGTAATAAGTATAGTAATTGTCGTTCTATCGATCATATAAGCATAATATGGCTAATAATATGAGTTAGCTTGATAATAATAAGAGTAATAAGTATAGTAATTGTCGTTCTATCGATCATATCTGCACAATATGGTTAATAATATGAGTTAGATTAATAGTAATGAGTGTAATAAGTATAGTAATTGTCGTTCTATCGATCATATCTGCACAATATGGTTAATAATATTAGTTAGATTAATAGTAATGAGTGTAATAAGTATAGTAATTGTCGTTCTATCGATCATATAAGCATAATATGGCTAATAATACGAGTTAGATTGATAATAATAAGAGTAATAAGTATACTAATTGTCGTTCTATCGATCATATCTGCACAATATGGTTAATAATATCAGTTAGATTAATAGTAATGAGTGTAATAAGTATAGTAATTGTCGTTCTATCGATCATATAAGCATAATATGGCTAATAATATGAGTAAGATTGATAATAATAAGAGTAATAACTATAGTAATTGCCGTTCTATCGATCATATAAGCATAATATGGCGAATAATATGATTTAGATTGATAATAATAAGAGTAATAAGTATAGTAATTGTCGTTCTATCGCTCATATAAGCATAATATCGCTAATAATATGAGTTAGATTAATAATAATAAGAGTAATAAGTATAGTAATTGTCGTCTATCGATCATATAAGCATAATATGGCTAATAATATGAATTAGATTGATAATAATAAGAGTAATAAGTATAGTAATTGTCGTTCTATCGATCATATAAGCATAATATGGCAAATAATATGATTTAGATTGATAATAATAAGAGTAATATGTATAGTATATGCCGTTCTATCGACCATATAAGCATACTATGGCGAATAATATGATTTGGATTGATAATAATAAGAGTAATAAGTATAGTAATTGTCGTTCTATCGATCATATAAGCATAATATGGCTAATAATATGAGTTAGCTTGATAATAATAAGAGTAATAAGTATAGTAATTGTCGTTCTATCGATCATATCTGCACAATATGGTTAATAATATGAGTTAGATTAATAGTAATGAGTGTAATAAGTATAGTAATTGTCGTTCTATCGATCATATCTGCACAATATGGTTAATAATATTAGTTAGATTAATAGTAATGAGTGTAATAAGTATAGTAATTGTCGTTCTATCGATCATATAAGCATAATATGGCTAATAATACGAGTTAGATTGATAATAATAAGAGTAATAAGTATACTAATTGTCGTTCTATCGATCATATCTGCACAATATGGTTAATAATATCAGTTAGATTAATAATAATAAGAATAATAAGTATAGTAATTGTCGTTCTATCGACCATGGAAGCATAATATGGCCAATAATATGAGTTAGATTGATAATGATAAGAGTAATAAGTATAGTAATTGTCGTTCTATCGATCATATCTGCACAATATGGTTAATAATATGAGTTAGTTTAGTAGTAATGAGTGTAATAAGTACAGTAATTGTTCTATCGATCATATAAGCATAATATGGCGAATAATATGAGTTAGCTTGATAATAATAAGAGTAATAAGTATAGTAATTGTCGTTCTATCGATCATATCTGCACAATATGGTTAATAATATGAGTTAGATTAATAGTAATGAGTGTAATAAGTATAGTAATTGTCGTTCTATCGATCATATAAGAGTAATATGGCGAATAATGTGATTTAGATTGATAATAATAAGAGTAATAAGTATAGTAATTGTCGTTCTATCGATCATATAAGCATATTATGGCTAATAATATGATTTAGATTGATAATAATAAGAGTAATAAGTATAGTAATTGTCGTTCTATGGATCATACAAGCATAATATCGCTAATAATATGAGTTAGCTTGATAATAATAAGAGTAATAAGTATAGTAATTGTCGTTCTATCGATCATATCTGCACAATATGGTTAATAATATGAGTTAGATTAGTAGTAATGAGTGTAATAAGTACAGTAATTATTCTATCGATCATATAAGCATAATATGGCGAATAATATGATTTAGACTGATAATAATAAGAGTAATAAGTATAGTAATTGTCGTTCTATCGATCATATAAGCATAATATCGCTAATAATATGAGTTAGCTTGATAATAATAAGAGTAATAAGTATAGTAATTGTCGTTCTATCGATCATATCTGCACAATATGGTTAATAATATGAGTTAGATTAATAGTAATGAGTGTAATAAGTATAGTAATTGTCGTTCTATCGATCATATAAGAATAATATGGCGAATAATACGATTTAGATTGATAATAATAAGAGTAATAAGTATAGTAATTGACGTTCTATCGATCATATAAACATAATATGGCTAATAATATGAGTTAGATTAATAATAATAAGAGTAATAAGTATAGTAATTGTCGTCTATCCATCATATAAGCATAATATGGCTAATAATATGAATTAGATTGATAATAATAAGAGTAATAAGTATAGTAATTGTCGTTCTATCGATCATATAAGCATAATATGGCAAATAATATGATTTAGATTGATAATAATAAGAGTAATATGTATAGTATATGCCGTTCTATCGACCATATAAGCATACTATGGCGAATAATATGATTTGGATTGATAGTAATAAGAGTAATAAGTATAGTAATTGTCGTTCTATCGATCATATAAGCATAATATGGCTAATAATATGAGTTAGCTTGATAATAATAAGAGTAATAAGTATAGTAATTGTCGTTCTATCGATCATATCTGCACAATATGGTTAATAATATGAGTTAGATTAATAGTAATGAGTGTAATAAGTATAGTAATTGTCGTTCTATCGATCATATCTGCACAATATGGTTAATAATATTAGTTAGATTAATAGTAATGAGTGTAATAAGTATAGTAATTGTCGTTCTATCGATCATATAAGCATAATATGGCTAATAATACGAGTTAGATTGATAATAATAAGAGTAATAAGTATACTAATTGTCGTTCTATCGATCATATCTGCACAATATGGTTAATAATATCAGTTAGATTAATAGTAATGAGTGTAATAAGTATAGTAATTGTCGTTCTATCGACCATGGAAGCATAATATGGCCAATAATATGAGTTAGATTGATAATGATAAGAGTAATAAGTATAGTAATTGTCGTTCTATCGATCATATCTGCACAATATGGTTAATAATATGAGTTAGTTTAGTAGTAATGAGTGTAATAAGTACAGTAATTGTTCTATCGATCATATAAGCATAATATGGCGAATAATATGAGTTAGCTTGATAATAATAAGAGTAATAAGTATAGTAATTGTCGTTCTATCGATCATATCTGCACAATATGGTTAATAATATGAGTTAGATTAATAGTAATGAGTGTAATAAGTATAGTAATTGTCGTTCTATCGATCATATAAGAGTAATATGGCGAATAATATGATTTAGATTGATAATAATAAGAGTAATAAGTATAGTAATTGTCGTTCTATCGATCATATAAGCATATTATGGCTAATAATATGATTTAGATTGATAATAATAAGAGTAATAAGTATAGTAATTGTCGTTCTATGGATCATACAAGCATAATATCGCTAATAATATGAGTTAGCTTGATAATAATAAGAGTAATAAGTATAGTAATTGTCGTTCTATCGATCATATCTGCACAATATGGTTAATAATATGAGTTAGATTAGTAGTAATGAGTGTAATAAGTACAGTAATTGTTCTATCGATCATATAAGCATAATATGGCGAATAATATGATTTAGACTGATAATAATAAGAGTAATAAGTATAGTAATTGTCGTTCTATCGATCATATAAGCATAATATCGCTAATAATATGAGTTAGCTTGATAATAATAAGAGTAATAAGTATAGTAATTGTCGTTCTATCGATCATATCTGCACAATATGGTTAATAATATGAGTTAGATTAATAGTAATGAGTGTAATAAGTATAGTAATTGTCGTTCTATCGATCATATAAGAATAATATGGCGAATAATACGATTTAAATTGATAATAATAAGAGTAATAAGTATAGTAATTGACGTTCTATCGATCATATAAGCATAATATGGCTAATAATATGAGTTAGATTGATAATAATAAGAGTAATAAGTATAGTAATTGTCGTTCTATCGATCATATAAGCATAATATCGCTAATAATATGAGTTAGATTGATAACAATAAGAGTAATAAGTATAGTAATTGCCGTTCTATCGATCATATATGCATAATGAGGCTAATAATATGAGTTAGATTGATAATAATAAGAGTAATAAGTATAGTAATTGTCGTTCTATCGATCATATCTGCATAATATGGTTTATAATATGAGTTAGATTAATAATAATAAGAATAATAAGTATAGTAATTGGAGTCCTATCGACCATGGAAGCATAATATGGC
Source organism: Megachile rotundata (assembly GCF_050947335.1). NCBI lineage: Eukaryota > Metazoa > Arthropoda > Insecta > Hymenoptera > Megachilidae > Megachile > Megachile rotundata. The sequence goes on from NW_027473425.1 coordinate 141,094, forward strand.
TAATAATATGAGTTAGATTGATAATAATAAGAGTAATAAGTATAGTAATTGTCGTTCTATCGCTCATATAAGCATAATATCGCTAATAATATGAGTTAGATTGATAACAATAAGAGTAATAAGTATAGTAATTGCCGTTCTATCGATCATATATGCATAATGTGGCTAATAATATGAATTAGATTGATAATAATAAGAGTAATAAGTATAGTAATTGTCGTTCTATCGATCATATCTGCATAATATGGTTAATAATATGAGTTAGATTAATAATAATAAGAATAATAAGTATAGTAATTGGAGTTCTATCGACCATGGAAGCATAATATGGCTAATAATATGAGTTAGATTGATAATAATAAGAGTAATAAGTATACTAATTGTCGTTCTATCGTTCATATCTGCACAATATGCTTAATAATATCAGTTAGATTAATAGTAATGAGTGTAATAAGTATAGTAATTGTCGTTCTATCGATCATATAAGCATAATATGGCAAATAATATGATTTAGATTGATAATAATAAGAGTAATATGTATAGTATATGCCGTTCTATCGACCATATAAGCATAATATGGCGAATAATATGATTTGGATTGATAGTAATAAGAGTAATAAGTATTGTAATTGTCGTTCTATCGATCATATAAGCATAATATGGCTAATAATATGAGTTAGCTTGATAATAATAAGAGTAATAAGTATAGTAATTGTCGTTCCATCGATCATATCTGCACAATATGGTTAATAATATGAGTTAGATTAATAGTAATGAGTGTAATACGTATAGTAATTGTCATTCTATCGATCATATAAGCATAATATGGCTAATAATATGAGTTAGATTCATAATAATAAGAGTAATAACTATAGTAATTGCCGTTCTATCGATCATATAAGCATAATATGGCGAATAATATGATTTCGATTGATAATAATAAGGGTACTAAGTATAGTAATTGTCGTTCTATCGATCATATAAGCATCATATGGTTAATAATATGAGTTAGATTAATAATAATAAGAGTAATAAGTATAGTAATTGTCGTCTATCGATCATATAAGCATAATATGGCTAATAATATGAATTAGATTGATAATAATAAGAGAAATAAGTATAGTAATTGTCGTTCTATCGATCATATAAGCATAATATGGCAAATAATATGATTTAGATTGATAATAATAAGAGTAATATGTATAGTATATGCCGTTCTATCGACCATATAAGCATACTATGGCGAATAATATGATTTGGATTGATAATAATAAGAGTAATAAGTATAGTAATTGTCGTTCTATCGATCATATAAGCATAATATGGCTAATAATATGAGTTAGCTTGATAATAATAAGAGTAATAAGTATAGTAATTGTCGTTCTATCGATCATATCTGCACAATATGGTTAATAATATGAGTTAGATTAATAGTAATGAGTGTAATAAGTATAGTAATTGTCGTTCTATCGATCATATCTGCACAATATGGTTAATAATATTAGTTAGATTAATAGTAATGAGTGTAATAAGTATAGTAATTGTCGTTCTATCGATCATATAAGCATAATATGGCTAATAATACGAGTTAGATTGATAATAATAAGAGTAATAAGTATACTAATTGTCGTTCTATCGATCATATCTGCACAATATGGTTAATAATATCAGTTAGATTAATAGTAATGAGTGTAATAAGTATAGTAATTGTCGTTCTATCGATCATATAAGCATAATATGGCTAATAATATGAGTAAGATTGATAATAATAAGAGTAATAACTATAGTAATTGCCGTTCTATCGATCATATAAGCATAATATGGCGAATAATATTATTTAGATTGATAATAATAAGAGTAATAAGTATAGTAATTGTCGTTCTATCGCTCATATAAGCATAATATCGCTAATAATATGAGTTAGATTAATAATAATAAGAATAATAAGTATAGTAATTGGAGTTCTATCGACCATGGAAGCATAATATGGCTAATAATATGAGTTAGATTAATAATAATAAGAGTAATAAGTATAGTAATTGTCGTCTATCGATCATATAAGCATAATATGGCTAATAATATGAGTTAGATTGATAATAATAAGAGTAATAAGTATAGTAATTGTCGTTCTATCGATCATATAAGCATAATATGGCAAATAATATGATTTAGATTGATAATAATAAGAGTAATATGTATAGTATATGCCGTTCTATCGACCATATAAGCATACTATGGCGAATAATATGATTTGGATTGATAATAATAAGAGTAATAAGTATAGTAATTGTCGTTCTATCGATCATATAAGCATAATATGGCTAATAATATGAGTTAGCTTGATAATAATAAGAGTAATAAGTATAGTAATTGTCGTTCTATCGATCATATCTGCACAATATGGTTAATAATATGAGTTAGATTAATAGTAATGAGTGTAATAAGTATAGTAATTGTCGTTCTATCGATCATATCTGCACAATATGGTTAATAATATTAGTTAGATTAATAGTAATGAGTGTAATAAGTATAGTAATTGTCGTTCTATCGATCATATAAGCATAATATGGCTAATAATACGAGTTAGATTGATAATAATAAGAGTAATAAGTATACTAATTGTCGTTCTATCGATCATATCTGCACAATATGGTTAATAATATCAGTTAGATTAATAGTAATGAGTGTAATAAGTATAGCAATTGTCGTTCTATCGATCATATAAGCATAATATGGCTAATAATATGAGTAAGATTGATAATAATAAGAGTAATAACTATAGTAATTGCCGTTCTATCGATCATATAAGCATAATATGGCGAATAATATGATTTAGATTGATAATAATAAGAGTAATAAGTATAGTAATTGTCGTTCTATCGCTCATATAAGCATAATATCGCTAATAATATGAGTTAGATTAATAATAATAAGAATAATAAGTATAGTAATTGGAGTTCTATCGACCATGGAAGCATAATATGGCTAATAATATGAGTTAGATTGATAATAATAAGAGTAATAAGTATACTAATTGTCGTTCTATCGATCATATCTGCACAATATGGTTAATAATATCAGTTAGATTAATAGTAATGAGTGTAATAAGTATAGTAATTGTCGTTCTATCGATCATATAAGCATAATATGGCTAATAATATGAGTTAGATTGATAATAATAAGAGTAATAAGTATAGTAATTGTCGGTCTATCGATCATATCTGCACAATATGGTTAATAACATGAGTTAGATTAATAGTAATGAGTGTAATAAGTATAGTAATTGTCGTTCTCTCGATCATATAAGCATAATATGTCTAATAATATGAGTTAGATTGATAATAATAACAGTAATAAGTATAGTAATTGTCGTTCTATCGATCATGGAAGCATAATATGGCTAATAATATGAGTTAGATTGATAATAATAAGAGTAATAAGTATAGTAATTGTCGTTCTATCGATCATATAAGCATAATATGGCAAATAATATGATTTAGATTGATAATAATAAGAGTAATATGTATAGTATATGCCGTTCTATCGACCATATAATTATAATATGGCTAATAATATGAGTTAGATTGATAATAATAAGAGTAATAACTATAGTAATTGCCGTTCTAGCGATCATATAAGCATAATATGGCGAATAATATAATTTAGAATGATAATAGTAAGAGCAATAAGTATAGTAATTGTCGTTCTATCGATCATATCTGCACAATATGGTTAATAATATGAGTTAGATTAATAATAATAAGAATAATAAGTATAGTAATTGGAGTTCTATCGACCATGGAAGCATAATATGGCTAATAATATGAGTTAGATTGATAATAATAAGAGTAATAAGTATACTAATTGTCGTTCTATCGATCATATCTGCACAATATGGTTAATAATATCAGTTAGATTAATAGTAGTGAGTGTAATAAGTATAGTAATTGTCGTTCTATCGATCATATAAGCATAATATGGCTAATAATATGAGTTAGATTGATAATAATAAGAGTAATAACTATAGTCATTGCCGTTCTATCGATCATATAAGCATAATATGGCGAATAATATGATTTAGATTGATAATAATAAGAGTAATAAGTATAGTAATTGTCGTTCTATCGATCATATAAGCATAATATGGCAAATAATATGATTTAGATTGATAATAATAAGAGTAATATGTATAGTATATGCCGTTCTATCGACCATATAAGCATACTATGGCGAATAATATGATTTGGATTGATAATAATAAGAGTAATAAGTATAGTAATTGTCGTTCTATCGATCATATAAGCATAATATGGCTAATAATATGAGTTAGCTTGATAATAATAAGAGTAATAAGTATAGTAATTGTCGTTCTATCGATCATATCTGCACAATATGGTTAATAATATGAGTTAGATTAATAGTAATGAGTGTAATAAGTATAGTAATTGTCGTTCTATCGATCATATCTGCACAATATGGTTAATAATATTAGTTAGATTAATAGTAATGAGTGTAATAAGTATAGTAATTGTCGTTCTATCGATCATATAAGCATAATATGGCTAATAATACGAGTTAGATTGATAATAATAAGAGTAATAAGTATACTAATTGTCGTTCTATCGATCATATCTGCACAATATGGTTAATAATATCAGTTAGATTAATAGTAATGAGTGTAATAAGTATAGTAATTGTCGTTCTATCGATCATATAAGCATAATATGGCTAATAATATGAGTAAGATTGATAATAATAAGAGTAATAACTATAGTAATTGCCGTTCTATCGATCATATAAGCATAATATGGCGAATAATATTATTTAGATTGATAATAATAAGAGTAATAAGTATAGTAATTGTCGTTCTATCGCTCATATAAGCATAATATCGCTAATAATATGAGTTAGATTAATAATAATAAGAATAATAAGTATAGTAATTGGAGTTCTATCGACCATGGAAGCATAATATGGCTAATAATATGAGTTAGATTAATAATAATAAGAGTAATAAGTATAGTAATTGTCGTCTATCGATCATATAAGCATAATATGGCTAATAATATGAGTTAGATTGATAATAATAAGAGTAATAAGTATAGTAATTGTCGTTCTATCGATCATATAAGCATAATATGGCAAATAATATGATTTAGATTGATAATAATAAGAGTAATATGTATAGTATATGCCGTTCTATCGACCATATAAGCATACTATGGCGAATAATATGATTTGGATTGATAATAATAAGAGTAATAAGTATAGTAATTGTCGTTCTATCGATCATATAAGCATAATATGGCTAATAATATGAGTTAGCTTGATAATAATAAGAGTAATAAGTATAGTAATTGTCGTTCTATCGATCATATCTGCACAATATGGTTAATAATATGAGTTAGATTAATAGTAATGAGTGTAATAAGTATAGTAATTGTCGTTCTATCGATCATATCTGCACAATATGGTTAATAATATTAGTTAGATTAATAGTAATGAGTGTAATAAGTATAGTAATTGTCGTTCTATCGATCATATAAGCATAATATGGCTAATAATACGAGTTAGATTGATAATAATAAGAGTAATAAGTATACTAATTGTCGTTCTATCGATCATATCTGCACAATATGGTTAATAATATCAGTTAGATTAATAGTAATGAGTGTAATAAGTATAGTAATTATCGTTCTATCGATCATATAAGCATAATATGGCTAATAATATGAGTAAGATTGATAATAATAAGAGTAATAACTATAGTAATTGCCGTTCTATCGATCATATAAGCATAATATGGCGAATAATATGATTTAGATTGATAATAATAAGAGTAATAAGTATAGTAATTGTCGTTCTATCGCTCATATAAGCATAATATCGCTAATAATATGAGTTAGATTAATAATAATAAGAATAATAAGTATAGTAATTGGAGTTCTATCGACCATGGAAGCATAATATGGCTAATAATATGAGTTAGATTGATAATAATAAGAGTAATAAGTATACTAATTGTCGTTCTATCGATCATATCTGCACAATATGGTTAATAATATCAGTTAGATTAATAGTAATGAGTGTAATAAGTATAGTAATTGTCGTTCTATCGATCATATAAGCATAATATGGCTAATAATATGAGTTAGATTGATAATAATAAGAGTAATAAGTATAGTAATTGTCGGTCTATCGATCATATCTGCACAATATGGTTAATAACATGAGTTAGATTAATAGTAATGAGTGTAATAAGTATAGTAATTGTCGTTCTCTCGATCATATAAGCATAATATGTCTAATAATATGAGTTAGATTGATAATAATAACAGTAATAAGTATAGTAATTGTCGTTCTATCGATCATGGAAGCATAATATGGCTAATAATATGAGTTAGATTGATAATAATAAGAGTAATAAGTATAGTAATTGTCGTTCTATCGATCATATAAGCATAATATGGCAAATAATATGATTTAGATTGATAATAATAAGAGTAATATGTATAGTATATGCCGTTCTATCGACCATATAAGCATAATATGGCTAATAATATGAGTTAGATTGATAATAATAAGAGTAATAACTATAGTAATTGCCGTTCTAGCGATCATATAAGCATAATATGGCGAATAATATAATTTAGAATGATAATAGTAAGAGCAATAAGTATAGTAATTGTCGTTCTATCGATCATATCTGCACAATATGGTTAATAATATGAGTTAGATTAATAATAATAAGAATAATAAGTATAGTAATTGGAGTTCTATCGACCATGGAAGCATAATATGGCTAATAATATGAGTTAGATTGATAATAATAAGAGTAATAAGTATACTAATTGTCGTTCTATCGATCATATCTGCACAATATGGTTAATAATATCAGTTAGATTAATAGTAGTGAGTGTAATAAGTATAGTAATTGTCGTTCTATCGATCATATAAGCATAATATGGCTAATAATATGAGTTAGATTGATAATAATAAGAGTAATAACTATAGTCATTGCCGTTCTATCGATCATATAAGCATAATATGGCGAATAATATGATTTAGATTGATAATAATAAGAGTAATAAGTATAGTAATTGTCGTTCTATCGCTCATATAAGCATAATATCGCTAATAATATGAGTTAGATTGATAACAATAAGAGTAATAAGTATAGTAATTGCCGTTCTATCGATGATATATGCATAATGTGGCTAATAATATGAGTTAGATTGATAATAATAAGAGTAATAAGTATAGTAATTGTCGTTCTATCGATAATATCTGCATAATATGGTTAATAATACGAGTTAGATTAATAATAATAAGAATAATGAGTATAGTAATTGGAGTTCTATCGACCATGGAAGCATAATATGGCTAATAATATGAGTTAGATTGATAATAATAAGAGTAATAAGTATACTAATTGTCGTTCTATCGATCATATCTGCACAATATGGTTAATAATATCAGTTAGATTAATAGTAATGAGTGTAATAAGTACAGTAATTGTCGTTCTATCGATCATATAAGCATAATATGGCTAATAATATGAGTTAGATTGATAATAATAAGAGTAATAACTATAGTAATTTCCGTTCTAGCGATCATATAAGCATAATATGGCTAATAATATGAATTAGATTGATAATAATAAGAGTAATAAGTATAGTAATTGTCGTTCTATCGATCATATAAGCATAATATGGCTAATAATATGAATTAGATTGATAACAATAAGAGTAATAACTATAGTAATTGCCGTTCTAGCGATCATATAAGCATAATATGGCTAATAATATGAGTTAGATTGATAATAATAAGAGTAATAAGTATAGTAATTGTCGTTCTATCGATCATATCTGCACAATATGGTTAATAATATGAGTTAGATTAATAGTAATGAGTGTAATAAGTATAGTAATTGTCGTTCTATCGATCATATAAGAGTAATATGGCGAATAATATGATTTAGATTGATAATAATAAGAGTATAAGTATAGTAATTGTCGTTCTATCGATCATATAAGCATATTATGGCTAATAATATGATTTAGATTGATAATAATAAGAGTAATAAGTATAGTAATTGTCGTTCTATGGATCGTACAAGCATAATATCGCTAATAATATGAGTTAGCTTGATAATAATAAGAGTAATAAGTATAGTAATTGTCGTTCTATCGATCATATCTGCACAATATGGTTAATAATATGAGTTAGATTAGTAGTAATGAGTGTAATAAGTACAGTAATTGTTCTATCGATCATATAAGCATAATATGGCGAATAATATGATTTAGACTGATAATAATAAGAGTAATAAGTATAGTAATTGTCGTTCTATCGATCATATAAGCATAATATCGCTAATAATATGAGTTAGCTTGATAATAATAAGAGTAATAAGTATAGTAATTGTCGTTCTATCGATCATATCTGCACAATATGGTTAATAATATCAGTTAGATTGATAATAATATGAGTAATAAGTATAGTAATTGTCGTTCTATCGATCATATAAGCATAATATGGCTAATAATATGAGTTAGATTGATAATAATAAGAGTAATAACTATAGTCATTGCCGTTCTATCGATCATATAAGCATAATATGGCGAATAATATGATTTAGATTGATAATAATAAGAGTAATAAGTATAGTAATTGTCGTTCTATCGCTCATATAAGCATAATATCGCTAATAATATGAGTTAGATTGATAACAATAAGAGTAATAAGTATAGTAATTGCCGTTCTATCGATGATATATGCATAATGTGGCTAATAATATGAGTTAGATTGATAATAATAAGAGTAATAAGTATAGTAATTGTCGTTCTATCGATCATATCTGCATAATATGGTTAATAATACGAGTTAGATTAATAATAATAAGAATAATAAGTATAGTAATTGGAGTTCTATCGACCATGGAAGCATAATATGGCTAATAATATGAGTTAGATTGATAATAATAAGAGTAATAAGTATACTAATTGTCGTTCTATCGATCACATCTGCACAATATGGTTAATAATATCAGTTAGATTAATAGTAATGAGTGTAATAAGTACAGTAATTGTCGTTCTATCGATCATATAAGCATAATATGGCTAATAATATGAGTTAGATTGATAATAATAAGAGTAATAACTATAGTAATTGCCGTTCTAGCGATCATATAAGCATAATATGGCTAATAATATGAATTAGATTGATAATAATAAGAGTAATAAGTATAGTAATTGTCGTTCTATCGATCATATAAGCATAATATGGCTAATAATATGAATTAGATTGATAACAATAAGAGTAATAACTATAGTAATTGCCGTTCTAGCGATCATATAAGCATAATATGGCTAATAATATGAGTTAGATTGATAATAATAAGAGTAATAAGTATAGTAATTGTCGTTCTATCGATCATATCTGCACAATATGGTTAATAATATGAGTTAGATTAATAGTAATGAGTGTAATAAGTATAGTAATTGTCGTTCTCTCGATCATATAAGCATAATATGTCTAATAATATGAGTTAGATTGATAATAATAACAGTAATAAGTATAGTAATTGTCGTTCTATCGATCATGGAAGCATAATATGGCTAATAATATGAGTTAGATTGATAATAATAAGAGTAATAAATATAGTAATTGTCGTTCTATCCATCATATAAGCATAATATGGCGAATAATACCATTTAGATTGATAATAATATGAGTAATAAGTATAGTAATTGTCGTTCTATCGATCATATAAGCATAATATGGCTAATAATATGAGTTAGATTGATAATAATAAGAGTAATAACTATAGTCATTGCCGTTCTATCGATCATATAAGCATAATATGGCGAATAATATGATTTAGATTGATAATAATAAGAGTAATAAGTATAGTAATTGTCGTTCTATCGCTCATATAAGCATAATATCGCTAATAATATGAGTTAGATTGATAACAATAAGAGTAATAAGTATAGTAATTGCCGTTCTATCGATGATATATGCATAATGTGGCTAATAATATGAGTTAGATTGATAATAATAAGAGTAATAAGTATAGTAATTGTCGTTCTATCGATCATATCTGCATAATATGGTTAATAATACGAGTTAGATTAATAATAATAAGAATAATAAGTATAGTAATTGGAGTTCTATCGACCATGGAAGCATAATATGGCTAATAATATGAGTTAGATTGATAATAATAAGAGTAATAAGTATACTAATTGTCGTTCTATCGATCATATCTGCACAATATGGTTAATAATATCAGTTAGATTAATAGTAATGAGTGTAATAAGTACAGTAATTGTCGTTCTATCGATCATATAAGCATAATATGGCTAATAATATGAGTTAGATTGATAATAATAAGAGTAATAACTATAGTAATTGCCGTTCTAGCGATCATATAAGCATAATATGGCTAATAATATGGATTAGATTGACAATAATAAGAGTAATAAGTATAGTAATTGTCGTTCTATCGATCATATAAGCATAATATGGCTAATAATATGAATTAGATTGATAACAATAAGAGTAATAACTATAGTAATTGCCGTTCTAGCGATCATATAAGCATAATATGGCTAATAATATGAGTTAGATTGATAATAATAAGAGTAATAAGTATAGTAATTGTCGTTCTATCGATCATATCTGCACAATATGGTTAATAATATGAGTTAGATTAATGGTAATGAGTGTAATAAGTATAGTAATTGTCGTTCTCTCGATCATATAAGCATAATATGTCTAATAATATGAGTTAGATTGATAATAATAACAGTAATAAGTATAGTAATTGTCGTTCTATCGATCATGGAAGCATAATATGGCTAATAATATGAGTTAGATTGATAATAATAAGAGTAATAAATATAGTAATTGTCGTTCTATCCATCATATAAGCATAATATGGCGAATAATACCATTTAGATTGATAATAATATGAGTAATAAGTATAGTAATTGTCGTTCTATCGATCATATAAGCATAATATGGCTAATAATATGAGTTAGATTGATAATAATAAGAGTAATAAGTATAGTAATTGTCGTTCCATCGATCATGTCTGCATAATATGGTTAACAATATGAGATAGATTAATAATAATAAGAATAATAAGTATAGTAATTGTCGTTCTATCGACCATGGAAGCATAATATGGCCAATAATATGAGTTAGATTGATAATGATAAGAGTAATAAGTATAGTAATTGTCGTTCTATCGATCATATCTGCACAATATGGTTAATAATATGAGTTAGATTGATAATAATAAGAGTAATAAGTATAGTAATTGTCGTTCTATCGATCATATAAGCATAATAAGGCTAATAATATTAGTTAGATTGATAATAATAAGGGTAATAAGTATAGTAATTGCCGTTCTATCGATCATATAAGCATAATAAGGCTAATAATATGATTTAGGTTGATAATAATAAGAGTAATAAGTATAGTAATTGTCGTTCTATCGACCATGGAATCATAATATGGCTAATAATATGAGTTAGATTGATAATAATAAGAGTAATAAGTATAGTAATTGCCGTTCTATCGATCACATAAGCATAATATGGCGAATAATATGATTTAGATTGATAATAATAAGTGTAATAAGTATATTAATTGTCGTTCTATCGATCATATAAGCATAATATGGCTAATAATATGAGTTAGATTGATAATAATAAGAGTAATAAGTATAGTAATTGCCGTTCTATCGATCACATAAGCATAATATGGCGAATAATATGATTTAGATTGATAATAATAAGAGCAATAAGTATAGTAATTGTCGTTCTATCGATCATATCTGCACAATATGGTTAATAATATGAGTTAGATTAATAATAATAAGAATAATAAGTATAGTAATTGGAGTTCTATCGACCATGGAAGCATAATATGGCTAATAATATGAGTTAGAATGATAATAATAAGAGTAATAAGTATACTAATTGTCGTTCTATCGATCATATCTGCACAATATGGTTAATAATATCAGTTAGATTAATAGTAATGAGTGTAATAAGTATAGTAATTGTCGTTCTATCGATCATATAAGCATAATATGGCTAATAATATGAGTAAGATTGATAATAATAAGAGTAATAGCTATAGTAATTGCCGTTCTATCGATCATATAAGCATAATATGGCGAATAATATGATTTAGATTGATAATAGTAAGAGTAATAAGTATAGTAATTGTCGTTCTATCGCTCATATAAGCACAATATCGCTAATAATATGAGTTAGATTGATAACGATAAGAGTAATAAGTATAGTAATTGCCGTTCTATCGATCATATATGCATAATGTGGCTAATAATATGATTTAGATTGATAATAATAAGAGTAATATGTATAGTATATGCCGTTCTATCGACCATATAAGCATAATATGGCGAATAATATGATTTGGATCGATAGTAATAAGAGTAATAAGTATAGTAATTGTCGTTCTATCGATCATATAAGCATAATATGGCTTATAATATGAGTTAGCTTGATAATAATAAGAGTAATAAGTATAGTAATTGTCGTTCTATCGATCATATCTGCACAATATGGTTAATAATATGAGTTAGATTAATAGTAATGAGTGTAATAAGTATAGTAATTGTCGTTCTATCGATCATATAAGAATAATATGGCGAATAATATGATTTGTATTGATAATAATAAGAGTAATAAGTATAGTAATTGTCGTTCCATCGATCATATAAGCATAATATGGCTAATAATATGAGTTAGATTGATAATAATAAGAGTAATAAGTATACTAATTGTCGTTCTATCGATCATATCTGCACAATATGGTTAATAATATCAGTTAGATTAATAGTAATGAGTGTAATAAGTACAGTAATTGTCGTTCTATCGATCATATAAGCATAATATGGCTAATAATATCAGTTAGATTGATAATAATAAGAGTAATAACTATAGTAATTGCCGTTCTAGCGATCATATAAGCATAATATGGCTAATAATATGAATTAGATTGATAATAATAAGAGTAATAAGTATAGTAATTGTCGTTCTATCGATCATATAAGCATAATATGGCTAATAATATGAATTAGATTGATAACAATAAGAGTAATAACTATAGTAATTGCCGTTCTAGCGATCATATAAGCATAATATGGCTAATAATATGAGTTAGATTGATAATAATAAGAGTAATAAGTATAGTAATTGTCGTTCTATCGATCATATCTGCACAATATGGTTAATAATATGAGTTAGATTAATAGTAATGAGTGTAATAAGTATAGTAATTGTCGTTCTCTCGATCATATAAGCATAATATGTCTAATAATATGAGTTAGATTGATAATAATAACAGTAATAAGTATAGTAATTGTCGTTCTATCGATCATGGAAGCATAATATGGCTAATAATATGAGTTAGATTGATAATAATAAGAGTAATAAATATAGTAATTGTCGTTCTATCCATCATATAAGCATAATATGGCGAATAATACCATTTAGATTGATAATAATATGAGTAATAAGTATAGTAATTGTCGTTCTATCGATCATATAAGCATAATATGGCTAATAATATGAGTTAGAATGATAATAATAAGAGTAATAAGTATAGTAATTGTCGTTCCATCGATCATGTCTGTATAATATGGTTAACAATATGAGATAGATTAATAATAATAAGAATAATAAGTATAGTAATTGTCGTTCTATCGACCATGGAAGCATAATATGGCCAATAATATGAGTTAGATTGATAATGATAAGAGTAATAAGTATAGTAATTGTCGTTCTATCGATCATATCTGCACAATATGGTTAATAATATGAGTTAGTTTAGTAGTAATGAGTGTAATAAGTACAGTAATTGTTCTATCGATCATATAAGCATAATATGGCGAATAATATGAGTTAGCTTGATAATAATAAGAGTAATAAGTATAGTAATTGTCGTTCTATGGATCGTACAAGCATAATATCGCTAATAATATGAGTTAGCTTGATAATAATAAGAGTAATAAGTATAGTAATTGTCGTTCTATCGATCATATCTGCACAATATGGTTAATAATATGAGTTAGATTAGTAGTAATGAGTGTAATAAGTACAGTAATTGTTCTATCGATCATATAAGCATAATATGGCGAATAATATGATTTAGACTGATAATAATAAGAGTAATAAGTATAGTAATTGTCGTTCTATCGATCATATAAGCATAATATCGCTAATAATATGAGTTAGCTTGATAATAATAAGAGTAATAAGTATAGTAATTGTCGTTCTATCGATCATATCTGCACAATATGGTTAATAATATGAGTTAGATTAATAGTAATGAGTGTAATAAGTATAGTAATTGTCGTTCTGTCGATCATATAAGAATAATATGGCGAATAATACGATTTAGATTGATAATAATAAGAGTAATAAGTATAGTAATTGACGTTCTATCGATCATATAAGCATAATATGGCTAATAATATGAGTTAGATTGATAACAATAAGAGTAATAAGTATAGTAATTGCCGTTCTATCGATCATATATGCATAATGTGGCTAATAATATGAGTTAGATTGATAATAATAAGAGTAATAAGTATAGTAATTGTCGGTCTATCGATCATATCTGCACAATATGGTTAATAATATGAGTTAGATTAATAGTAATGAGTGTAATAAGTATAGTAATTGTCGTTCTCTCGATCATATAAGCATAATATATCTAATAATATGAGTTAGATTGATAATAATAACAGTAATAAGTATAGTAATTGTCGTTCTATCGATCATGGAAGCATAATATGGCTAATAATATGAGTTAGATTGATAATAATAAGAGTAATAAGTATAGTAATTGTCGTTCTATCGATCGTATAAGCATAATATGGCTAATAATATGAGTTAGATTGATAATAATAAGAGTAATAAGTATAGTACTTGTCGTTCTATCGATCATATAAGCATAATATCGCTAATAATATGAGTTAGATTGATAACAATAAGAGTAATAAGTATAGTAATTGCCGTTCTATCGATCATATATGCATAATGTGGCTAATAATATGAGTTAGATTGATAATAATAAGAGTAATAAGTATTGTAATTGTCGTTCTATCGATCATATCTGCACAATATGGTTAATAATATGAGTTAGATTAATAGTAATGAGTGTAATAAGTATAGTAATTGTCGTTCTATCGATCATATAAGCATAATATGGCGAATAATATAATTTAGATTGATAATAATAAGAGTAATAAGTATATTAATTGTCGTTCTATCGATCATATAAGCATAATATGGCTAATAATATGAATTAGATTGATAATAATAAGAGTAATAAGTATAGTAATTGTCGTTCTATCGATCATATAAGCATAATATGGCTAATAATATGAATTAGATTGATAATAATAAGAGTAATAAGTATAGTAATTGTCGTTCTATCGATCATATAAGCATAATATGGCGAATAATATCATTTAGATTGATAGTAATATGAGTAATAAGTATAGTAATTGTCGTTCTATCGATCATATAAGCATAATATGGCTAATAATCTGAGTTGGATTGATGATAATAAGAGTAATAAGTATAGTAATTGTCGTTCTATCGATCATATCTGCAGAATATGGTTAATAATATGAGATAGATTAATAATAATAAGAATAATAAGTATAGTAATTGTCGTTCTATCGACCATGGAAGCATAATATGGCTAATAATATGAGTTAGAGTGATAATAATAAGAGTAATAAGTATAGTAATTGTCGTTCTATCGATCACATCTGCACAATATGGTTAATAATATGAGTTAGATTAGTAGTAACGAGTGTAATAAGTATAGTAATTGTCGTTCTATCGATCATATAAGCATAATATGGCTAATAATATGAGTTAGATTGATAATAATAAGAGTAATAAGTATATTAATTGTCGTTCTATCGATCATATAAGCATAGTATGGCTAATAATATGAATTAGATTGATAATAATAAGAGTAATAAGTATAGTAATTGTCGTTCTATCGATCATATAAGCATAATATGGCTAATAATATGAATTAGATTGATAATAATAAGAGTAATAAGTATAGTAATTGTCGGTCTATCGATCATATTAGCATAATATGGCGAAGAGTATCATTTAGATTGATAATAATATGAGTAATAAGTATAGTAATTGTCGTTCTATCGATCATATAAGCATAATATGGCTAATAATATGATTTAGATTGATAATAATAAGAGTAATAAGTATAGTAATTGTCGTTCTATGGATCATACAAGCATAATATCGCTAATAATATGAGTTAGCTTGATAATAATAAGAGTAATAAGTATAGTAATTGTCGTTCTATCGATCATATCTGCACAATATGGTTAATAATATGAGTTAGATTAGTAGTAATGAGTGTAATAAGTACAGTAATTGTTCTATCGATCATATAAGCATAATATGGCGAATAATATGATTTAGACTGATAATAATAAGAGTAATAAGTATAGTAATTGTCGTTCTATCGATCATATAAGCATAATATCGCTAATAATATGAGTTAGCTTGATAATAATAAGAGTAATAAGTATAGTAATTGTCGTTCTATCGATCATATCTGCACAATATGGTTAATAATATGAGTTAGATTAATAGTAATGAGTGTAATAAGTATAGTAATTGTCGTTCTATCGATCATATAAGAATAATATGGCGAATAATACGATTTAGATTGATAATAATAAGAGTAATAAGTATAGTAATTGACGTTCTATCGATCATATAAGCATAATATGGCTAATAATATGAGTTAGATTGATAATAATAAGAGTAATAAGTATAGTAATTGTCGTTCTATCGATCATATAAGCATAATATCGCTAATAATATGAGTTAGATTGATAACAATAAGAGTAATAAGTATAGTAATTGCCGTTCTATCGATCATATATGCATAATGTGGCTAATAATATGAGTTAGATTGATAATAATAAGAGTAATAAGTATAGTAATTGTCGTTCTATCGATCATATCTGCATAATATGGTTAATAATATGAGTTAGATTAATAATAATAAGAATAATAAGTATAGTAATTGGAGTCCTATCGACCATGGAAGCATAATATGGCTAATAATATGAGTTAGATTGATAATAATAAGAGTAATAAGTATACTAATTGTCGTTCTATCGATCATATCTGCACAATATGGTTAATAATATCAGTTAGATTAATAGTAACGAGTGTAATAAGTATAGTAATTGTCGTTCTATCGATCATATAAGCATAATATGGCTAATAATATGAGTTAGATTGATAATAATAACAGTAATAACTATAGTAATTGCCGTTCTAGCGATCATATAAGCCTAATATGGCGAATAATATGATTTAGATTGATAATAATAAGAGTAATAAGTATAGTAATTGTCGTTCTATCGATCATATAAGCATAATATCGCTAATAATATGAGTTAGATTGATAACAATAAGAGTAATAAGTATAGTAATTGCCGTTCTATCGATCATATATGCATAATGTGGCTAATAATATGAGTTAGATTGATAATAATAAGAGTAATAAGTATAGTAATTGTCGGTCTCTCGATCATATCTGCACAATATGGTTAATAATATGAGTTAGATTAATAGTAATGAGTGTAATAAGTATAGTAATTGTCGTTCTCTCGATCATATAAGCATAATATGTCTAATAATATGAGTTAGATTGATAATAATAACAGTAATAAGTATAGTAATTGTCGTTCTATCGATCATGGAAGCATAATATGGCTAATAATATGAGTTAGATTGATAATAATAAGAGTAATAAGTATAGTAATTGTCGTTCTATCGATCATATAAGCATAATATGGCTAATAATATGAGTTAGATTGATAATAATAAGAGTAATAAGTATAGTACTTGTCGTTCCATCGATCATATCTGCATAATATGGTTAACAATATGAGTTAGATTAGTAGTAATGAGTGTAATAAGTACAGTAATTGTTCTATCGATCATATAAGCATTATATGGTGAATAATATGAGTTAGCTTGATAATAATAAGAGTAATAAGTATAGTAATTGTCGTTCTATCGATCATATCTGCACAATATGGTTAATAATATGAGTTAGATTAATAATAATAAGAGTAATAAGTATAGTAATTGTCGTCTATCGATCATATAAGCATAATATGGCAAATAATATGATTTAGATTGATAATAATAAGAGTAATATGTATAGTATATGCCGTTCTATCGACCATATAAGCATAATATGGCGAATAATATGATTTGGATTGATAGTAATAAGAGTAATAAGTATAGTAATTGTCGTTCTATCGATCATATAAGCATAATATGGCTAATAATATGAGTTAGCTTGATAATAATAAGAGTAATAAGTATAGTAATTGTCGTTCCATCGATCATATCTGCACAATATGGTTAATAATATGAGTTAGATTAATAGTAATGAGTGTAATAAGTATAGTAATTGTCATTCTATCGATCATATAAGCATAATATGGCTAATAATATGAGTTAGATTCATAATAATGAGAGTAATAACTATAGTAATTGTCGTTCTATCGATCATATAAGAATAATATGGCGAATAATATGATTTAGATTGATAATAATAAGAGTAATAAGTATAGTAATTGTCGTTCTATCGATCATATCTGCACAATATGGTTAATAATATGAGTTAGATTAGTAGTAATGAGTGTAATAAGTACAGTAATTGTTCTATCGATCATATAAGCATAATATGGCGAATAATATGATTTAGACTGATAATAATAAGAGTAATAAGTATAGTAATTGTCGTTCTATCGATCATATAAGCATAATATCGCTAATAATATGAGTTAGCTTGATAATAATAAGAGTAATAAGTATAGTAATTGTCGTTCTATCGATCATATCTGCACAATATGGTTAATAATATGAGTTAGATTAATAGTAATGAGTGTAATAAGTATAGTAATTGTCGTTCTATCGATCATATAAGAATAATATGGCGAATAATACGATTTAGATTGATAATAATAAGAGTAATAAGTATAGTAATTGTCGTTCTATCGATCATATAAGCATAATATGGCTAATAATATGAGTTAGATTGATAATAATAAGAGTAATAAGTATAGTAATTCTCGTTCTATCGATCATATAAGCATAATATCGCTAATAATATGAGTTAGATTGATAACAATAAGAGTAATAAGTATAGTAATTGCCGTTCTATCGATCATATATGCATAATGTGGCTAATAATATGAGTTAGATTGATAATAATAAGAGTAATAAGTATAGTAATTGTCGTTCTATCGATCATATCTGCAGAATATGGTTAATAATATGAGATAGATTAATAATAATAAGAATAATAAGTATAGTAATTGTCGTTCTATCGACCATGGAAGCATAATATGGCTAATAATATGAGTTAGATTGATAATGATAAGAGTAATAAGTATAGTAATTGTCGTTCTATCGATCATATCTGCACAATATGGTTAATAATATGAGTTAGATTAGTAGTAATGAGTGTAATAAGTACAGTAATTGTTCTATCGATCATATAAGCATAATATGGCGAATAATATGATTTAGACTGATAATAATAAGAGTAATAAGTATAGTAATTGTCGTTCTATCGATCATATAAGCATAATATGGCTAATAATATGAGTTAGATTCATAATAATAAGAGTAATAACTATAGTAATTGTCGTTCTATCGATCATATAAGAATAATATGGCGAATAATATGATTTAGATTGATAATAATAAGAGTAATAAGTATAGTAATTGTCGTTCTATCGATCATATAAGCATAATATGGCTAATAATACGAGTTAGATTGATAATAATAAGAGTAATAAGTATAGTAATTGTCGTTCTATCGATCATATCTGCATAATATGGTTAATAATATGAGTTAGATTAATAATAATAAGAATAATAAGTATAGTAATTGGAGTTCTATCGACCATGGAAGCATAATATGGCTAATAATATGAGTTAGATTGATAATGATAAGAGTAATAAGTATAGTAATTGTCGTTCTATCGATCATATCTGCACAATATGGTTAATAATATGAGTTAGATTAGTAGTAATGAGTGTAATAAGTACAGTAATTGTTCTATCGATCATATAAGCATAATATGGCGAATAATATGATTTAGACTGATAATAATAAGAGTAATAAGTATAGTAATTGTCGTTCTATGGATCATACAAGCATAATATCGCTAATAATATGAGTTAGCTTGATAATAATAAGAGTAATAAGTATAGTAATTGTCGTTCTATCGATCATATAAGCATAATATGGCTAATAATATGAGTTAGATTGATAATAATAAGAGTAATAAGTATAGTACTTGTCGTTCCATCGATCATATCTGCATAATATGGTTAACAATATGAGTTAGATTAGTAGTAATGAGTGTAATAAGTACAGTAATTGTTCTATCGATCATATAAGCATAATATGGTGAATAATATGAGTTAGCTTGATAATAATAAGAGTAATAAGTATAGTAATTGTCGTTCTATCGATCATATCTGCACAATATGGTTAATAATATGAGTTAGATTAATAATAATAAGAGTAATAAGTATAGTAATTGTCGTCTATCGATCATATAAGCATAATATGGCAAATAATATGATTTAGATTGATAATAATAAGAGTAATATGTATAGTATATGCCGTTCTATCGACCATATAAGCATAATATGGCGAATAATATGATTTGGATTGATAGTAATAAGAGTAATAAGTATAGTAATTGTCGTTCTATCGATCATATAAGCATAATATGGCTAATAATATGAGTTAGCTTGATAATAATAAGAGTAATAAGTATAGTAATTGTCGTTCCATCGATCATATCTGCACAATATGGTTAATAATATGAGTTAGATTAATAGTAATGAGTGTAATAAGTATAGTAATTGTCATTCTATCGATCATATAAGCATAATATGGCTAATAATATGAGTTAGATTCATAATAATAAGAGTAATAACTATAGTAATTGTCGTTCTATCGATCATATAAGAATAATATGGCGAATAATATGATTTAGATTGATAATAATAAGAGTAATAAGTATAGTAATTGTCGTTCTATCGATCATATCTGCACAATATGGTTAATAATATGAGTTAGATTAGTAGTAATGAGTGTAATAAGTACAGTAATTGTTCTATCGATCATATAAGCATAATATGGCGAATAATATGATTTAGACTGATAATAATAAGAGTAATAAGTATAGTAATTGTCGTTCTATCGATCATATAAGCATAATATCGCTAATAATATGAGTTAGCTTGATAATAATAAGAGTAATAAGTATAGTAATTGTCGTTCTATCGATCATATCTGCAGAATATGGTTAATAATATGAGATAGATTAATAATAATAAGAATAATAAGTATAGTAATTGTCGTTCTATCGACCATGGAAGCATAATATGGCTAATAATATGAGTTAGATTGATAATGATAAGAGTAATAAGTATAGTAATTGTCGTTCTATTGATCATATCTGCACAATATGGTTAATAATATGAGTTAGATTAGTAGTAATGAGTGTAATAAGTACAGTAATTGTTCTATCGATCATATAAGCATAATATGGCGAATAATATGATTTAGACTGATAATAATAAGAGTAATAAGTATAGTAATTGTCGTTCTATCGATCATATAAGCATAATATGGCTAATAATATGAGTTAGATTCATAATAATAAGAGTAATAACTATAGTAATTGTCGTTCTATCGATCATATAAGAATAATGTGGCGAATAATATGATTTAGATTGATAATAATAAGAGTAATAAGTATAGTAATTGTCGTTCTATCGATCATATCTGCACAATATGGTTAATAATATGAGTTAGATTAGTAGTAATGAGTGTAATAAGTACAGTAATTGTTCTATCGATCATATAAGCATAATATGGCGAATAATATGATTTAGACTGATAATAATAAGAGTAATAAGTATAGTAATTGTCGTTCTATCGATCATATAAGCATAATATCGCTAATAATATGAGTTAGCTTGATAATAATAAGAGTAATAAGTATAGTAATTGTCGTTCTATCGATCATATCTGCACAATATGGTTAATAATATGAGTTAGATTAATAGTAATGAGTGTAATAAGTATAGTAATTGTCGTTCTATCGATCATATAAGAATAATATGGCGAATAATACGATTTAGATTGATAATAATAAGAGTAATAAGTATAGTAATTGTCGTTCTATCGATCATATAAGCATAATATGGCTAATAATATGAGTTAGATTGATAATAATAAGAGTAATAAGTATAGTAATTCTCGTTCTATCGATCATATAAGCATAATATCGCTAATAATATGAGTTAGATTGATAACAATAAGAGTAATAAGTATAGTAATTGCCGTTCTATCGATCATATATGCATAATGTGGCTAATAATATGAGTTAGATTGATAATAATAAGAGTAATAAGTATAGTAATTGTCGTTCTATCGATCATATCTGCAGAATATGGTTAATAATATGAGATAGATTAATAATAATAAGAATAATAAGTATAGTAATTGTCGTTCTATCGACCATGGAAGCATAATATGGCTAATAATATGAGTTAGATTGATAATGATAAGAGTAATAAGTATAGTAATTGTCGTTCTATCGATCATATCTGCACAATATGGTTAATAATATGAGTTAGATTAATAGTAATGAGTGTAATAAGTATAGTAATTGTCGTTCTATCGATCATATAAGAATAATATGGCGAATAATACGATTTAGATTGATAATAATAAGAGTAATAAGTATAGTAATTGTCGTTCTATCGATCATATAAGCATAATATGGCTAATAATATGAGTTAGATTGATAATAATAAGAGTAATAAGTATAGTAATTCTCGTTCTATCGATCATATAAGCATAATATCGCTAATAATATGAGTTAGATTGATAACAATAAGAGTAATAAGTATAGTAATTGCCGTTCTATCGATCATATATGCATAATGTGGCTAATAATATGAGTTAGATTGATAATAATAAGAGTAATAAGTATAGTAATTGTCGTTCTATCGATCATATCTGCAGAATATGGTTAATAATATGAGATAGATTAATAATAATAAGAATAATAAGTATAGTAATTGTCGTTCTATCGACCATGGAAGCATAATATGGCTAATAATATGAGTTAGATTGATAATGATAAGAGTAATAAGTATAGTAATTGTCGTTCTATCGATCATATCTGCACAATATGGTTAATAATATGAGTTAGATTAGTAGTAATGAGTGTAATAAGTACAGTAATTGTTCTATCGATCATATAAGCATAATATGGCGAATAATATGATTTAGACTGATAATAATAAGAGTAATAAGTATAGTAATTGTCGTTCTATCGATCATATAAGCATAATATGGCTAATAATATGAGTTAGATTCATAATAATAAGAGTAATAACTATAGTAATTGTCGTTCTATCGATCATATAAGAATAATATGGCGAATAATATGATTTAGATTGATAATAATAAGAGTAATAAGTATAGTAATTGTCGTTCTATCGATCATATAAGCATAATATGGCTAATAATACGAGTTAGATTGATAATAATAAGAGTAATAAGTATAGTAATTGTCGTTCTATCGATCATATCTGCATAATATGGTTAATAATATGAGTTAGATTAATAATAATAAGAATAATAAGTATAGTAATTGGAGTTCTATCGACCATGGAAGCATAATATGGCTAATAATATGAGTTAGATTGATAATGATAAGAGTAATAAGTATAGTAATTGTCGTTCTATCGATCATATCTGCACAATATGGTTAATAATATGAGTTAGATTAGTAGTAATGAGTGTAATAAGTACAGTAATTGTTCTATCGATCATATAAGCATAATATGGCGAATAATATGATTTAGACTGATAATAATGAGAGTAATAAGTATAGTAATTGTCGTTCTATGGATCATACAAGCATAATATCGCTAATAATATGAGTTAGCTTGATAATAATAAGAGTAATAAGTATAGTAATTGTCGTTCTATCGATCATATCTGCACAATATGGTTAATAATATGAGTTAGATTAATAGTAATGAGTGTAATAAGTATAGTAATTGTCGTTCTATCGATCATATAAGAATAATATGGCGAATAATACGATTTAGATTGATAATAATAAGAGTAATAAGTATAGTAATTGACGTTCTATCGATCATATAAGCATAATATGGCTAATAATATGAGTTAGATTGATAACAATAAGAGTAATAAGTATAGTAATTGCCGTTCTATCGATCATATATGCATAATGTGGCTAATAATATGAGTTAGATTGATAATAATAAGAGTAATAAGTATAGTAATTGTCGGTCTATCGATCATATCTGCACAATATGGTTAATAATATGAGTTAGATTAATAGTAATGAGTGTAATAAGTATAGTAATTGTCGTTCTCTCGATCATATAAGCATAATATATCTAATAATATGAGTTAGATTGACAATAATAACAGTAATAAGTATAGTAATTGTCGTTCTATCGATCATGGAAGCATAATATGGCTAATAATATGAGTTAGATTGATAATAATAAGAGTAATAAGTATAGTAATTGTCGTTCTATCGATCGTATAAGCATAATATGGCTAATAATATGAGTTAGATTGATAATAATAAGAGTAATAAGTATAGTACTTGTCGTTCTATCGATCATATAAGCATAATATCGCTAATAATATGAGTTAGATTGATAACAATAAGAGTAATAAGTATAGTAATTGCCGTTCTATCGATCATATATGCATAATGTGGCTAATAATATGAGTTAGATTGATAATAATAAGAGTAATAAGTATTGTAATTGTCGTTCTATCGATCATATCTGCACAATATGGTTAATAATATGAGTTAGATTAATAGTAATGAGTGTAATAAGTATAGTAATTGTCGTTCTATCGATCATATAAGCATAATATGGCGAATAATATAATTTAGATTGATAATAATAAGAGTAATAAGTATATTAATTGTCGTTCTATCGATCATATAAGCATAATATGGCTAATAATATGAATTAGATTGATAATAATAAGAGTAATAAGTATAGTAATTGTCGTTCTATCGATCATATAAGCATAATATGGCTAATAATATGAATTAGATTGATAATAATAAGAGTAATAAGTATAGTAATTGTCGTTCTATCGATCATATAAGCATAATATGGCGAATAATATCATTTAGATTGATAGTAATATGAGTAATAAGTATAGTAATTGTCGTTCTATCGATCATATAAGCATAATATGGCTAATAATCTGAGTTGGATTGATGATAATAAGAGTAATAAGTATAGTAATTGTCGTTCTATCGATCATATCTGCAGAATATGGTTAATAATATGAGATAGATTAATAATAATAAGAATAATAAGTATAGTAATTGTCGTTCTATCGACCATGGAAGCATAATATGGCTAATAATATGAGTTAGAGTGATAATAATAAGAGTAATAAGTATAGTAATTGTCGTTCTATCGATCACATCTGCACAATATGGTTAATAATATGAGTTAGATTAGTAGTAACGAGTGTAATAAGTATAGTAATTGTCGTTCTATCGATCATATAAGCATAATATGGCTAATAATATGAGTTAGATTGATAATAATAAGAGTAATAAGTATATTAATTGTCGTTCTATCGATCATATAAGCATAGTATGGCTAATAATATGAATTAGATTGATAATAATAAGAGTAATAAGTATAGTAATTGTCGTTCTA
This sequence comes from Megachile rotundata, assembly GCF_050947335.1. Lineage (NCBI taxonomy): Eukaryota > Metazoa > Arthropoda > Insecta > Hymenoptera > Megachilidae > Megachile > Megachile rotundata. The sequence goes on from NW_027473425.1 coordinate 167,001, forward strand.
TCGATCATATAAGCATAATATGGCTAATAATATGAATTAGATTGATAATAATAAGAGTAATAAGTATAGTAATTGTCGGTCTATCGATCATATTAGCATAATATGGCGAAGAGTATCATTTAGATTGATAATAATATGAGTAATAAGTATAGTAATTGTCGTTCTATCGATCATATAAGCATAATATGGCTAATAATATGATTTAGATTGATAATAATAAGAGTAATAAGTATAGTAATTGTCGTTCTATGGATCATACCAGCATAATATCGCTAATAATATGAGTTAGCTTGATAATAATAAGAGTAATAAGTATAGTAATTGTCGTTCTATCGATCATATCTGCACAATATGGTTAATAATATGAGTTAGATTAGTAGTAATGAGTGTAATAAGTACAGTAATTGTTCTATCGATCATATAAGCATAATATGGCGAATAATATGATTTAGACTGATAATAATAAGAGTAATAAGTATAGTAATTGTCGTTCTATCGATCATATAAGCATAATATCGCTAATAATATGAGTTAGCTTGATAATAATAAGAGTAATAAGTATAGTAATTGTCGTTCTATCGATCATATCTGCACAATATGGTTAATAATATGAGTTAGATTAATAGTAATGAGTGTAATAAGTATAGTAATTGTCGTTCTATCGATCATATAAGAATAATATGGCGAATAATACGATTTAGATTGATAATAATAAGAGTAATAAGTATAGTAATTGACGTTCTATCGATCATATAAGCATAATATGGCTAATAATATGAGTTAGATTGATAATAATAAGAGTAATAAGTATAGTAATTGTCGTTCTATCGATCATATAAGCATAATATCGCTAATAATATGAGTTAGATTGATAACAATAAGAGTAATAAGTATAGTAATTGCCGTTCTATCGATCATATATGCATAATGTGGCTAATAATATGAGTTAGATTGATAATAATAAGAGTAATAAGTATAGTAATTGTCGTTCTATCGATCATATCTGCATAATATGGTTAATAATATGAGTTAGATTAATAATAATAAGAATAATAAGTATAGTAATTGGAGTCCTATCGACCATGGAAGCATAATATGGCTAATAATATGAGTTAGATTGATAATAATAAGAGTAATAAGTATACTAATTGTCGTTCTATCGATCATATCTGCACAATATGGTTAATAATATCAGTTAGATTAATAGTAACGAGTGTAATAAGTATAGTAATTGTCGTTCTATCGATCATATAAGCATAATATGGCTAATAATATGAGTTAGATTGATAATAATAACAGTAATAACTATAGTAATTGCCGTTCTAGCGATCATATAAGCATAATATGGCGAATAATATGATTTAGATTGATAATAATAAGAGTAATAAGTATAGTAATTGTCGTTCTATCGATCATATAAGCATAATATCGCTAATAATATGAGTTAGATTGATAACAATAAGAGTAATAAGTATAGTAATTGCCGTTCTATCGATCATATATGCATAATGTGGCTAATAATATGAGTTAGATTGATAATAATAAGAGTAATAAGTATAGTAATTGTCGGTCTATCGATCATATCTGCACAATATGGTTAATAATATGAGTTAGATTAATAGTAATGAGTGTAATAAGTATAGTAATTGTCGTTCTCTCGATCATATAAGCATAATATGTCTAATAATATGAGTTAGATTGATAATAATAACAGTAATAAGTATAGTAATTGTCGTTCTATCGATCATGGAAGCATAATATGGCTAATAATATGAGTTAGATTAGTAGTAATGAGTGTAATAAGTACAGTAATTGTTCTATCGATCATATAAGCATTATATGGTGAATAATATGAGTTAGCTTGATAATAATAAGAGTAATAAGTATAGTAATTGTCGTTCTATCGATCATATCTGCACAATATGGTTAATAATATGAGTTAGATTAATAATAATAAGAGTAATAAGTATAGTAATTGTCGTCTATCGATCATATAAGCATAATATGGCAAATAATATGATTTAGATTGATAATAATAAGAGTAATATGTATAGTATATGCCGTTCTATCGACCATATAAGCATAATATGGCGAATAATATGATTTGGATTGATAGTAATAAGAGTAATAAGTATAGTAATTGTCGTTCTATCGATCATATAAGCATAATATGGCTAATAATATGAGTTAGCTTGATAATAATAAGAGTAATAAGTATAGTAATTGTCGTTCTATCGATCATATAAGCATAATATGGCTAATAATATCAGTTAGATTGATAATAATAAGAGTAATAACTATAGTAATTGCCGTTCTAGCGATCATATAAGCATAATATGGCTAATAATATGAATTAGATTGATAATAATAAGAGTAATAAGTATAGTAATTGTCGTTCTATCGATCATATAAGCATAATATGGCTAATAATATGAATTAGATTGATAACAATAAGAGTAATAACTATAGTAATTGCCGTTCTAGCGATCATATAAGCATAATATGGCTAATAATATGAGTTAGATTGATAATAATAAGAGTAATAAGTATAGTAATTGTCGTTCTATCGATCATATCTGCACAATATGGTTAATAATATGAGTTAGATTAATAGTAATGAGTGTAATAAGTATAGTAATTGTCGTTCTCTCGATCATATAAGCATAATATGTCTAATAATATGAGTTAGATTGATAATAATAACAGTAATAAGTATAGTAATTGTCGTTCTATCGATCATGGAAGCATAATATGGCTAATAATATGAGTTAGATTGATAATAATAAGAGTAATAAATATAGTAATTGTCGTTCTATCCATCATATAAGCATAATATGGCGGATAATACCATTTAGATTGATAATAATATGAGTAATAAGTATAGTAATTGTCGTTCTATCGATCATATAAGCATAATATGGCTAATAATATGAGTTAGATTGATAATAATAAGAGTAATAAGTATAGTAATTGTCGTTCCATCGATCATGTCTGTATAATATGGTTAACAATATGAGATAGATTAATAATAATAAGAATAATAAGTATAGTAATTGTCGTTCTATCGACCATGGAAGCATAATATGGCCAATAATATGAGTTAGATTGATAATGATAAGAGTAATAAGTATAGTAATTGTCGTTCTATCGATCATATCTGCACAATATGGTTAATAATATGAGTTAGTTTAGTAGTAATGAGTGTAATAAGTACAGTAATTGTTCTATCGATCATATAAGCATAATATGGCGAATAATATGAGTTAGCTTGATAATAATAAGAGTAATAAGTATAGTAATTGTCGTTCTATGGATCGTACAAGCATAATATCGCTAATAATATGAGTTAGCTTGATAATAATAAGAGTAATAAGTATAGTAATTGTCGTTCTATCGATCATATCTGCACAATATGGTTAATAATATGAGTTAGATTAGTAGTAATGAGTGTAATAAGTACAGTAATTGTTCTATCGATCATATAAGCATAATATGGCGAATAATATGATTTAGACTGATAATAATAAGAGTAATAAGTATAGTAATTGTCGTTCTATCGATCATATAAGCATAATATCGCTAATAATATGAGTTAGCTTGATAATAATAAGAGTAATAAGTATAGTAATTGTCGTTCTATCGATCATATCTGCACAATATGGTTAATAATATGAGTTAGATTAATAGTAATGAGTGTAATAAGTATAGTAATTGTCGTTCTATCGATCATATAAGAATAATATGGCGAATAATACGATTTAGATTGATAATAATAAGAGTAATAAGTATAGTAATTGACGTTCTATCGATCATATAAGCATAATATGGCTAATAATATGAGTTAGATTGATAACAATAAGAGTAATAAGTATAGTAATTGCCGTTCTATCAATCATATATGCATAATGTGGCTAATAATATGAGTTAGATTGATAATAATAAGAGTAATAAGTATAGTAATTGTCGGTCTATCGATCATATCTGCACAATATGGTTAATAATATGAGTTAGATTAATAGTAATGAGTGTAATAAGTATAGTAATTGTCGTTCTCTCGATCATATAAGCATAATATATCTAATAATATGAGTTAGATTGATAATAATAACAGTAATAAGTATAGTAATTGTCGTTCTATCGATCATGGAAGCATAATATGGCTAATAATATGAGTTAGATTGATAATAATAAGAGTAATAAGTATAGTAATTGTCGTTCTATCGATCGTATAAGCATAATATGGCTAATAATATGAGTTAGATTGATAATAATAAGAGTAATAAGTATAGTACTTGTCGTTCTATCGATCATATAAGCATAATATCGCTAATAATATGAGTTAGATTGATAACAATAAGAGTAATAAGTATAGTAATTGCCGTTCTATCGATCATATATGCATAATGTGGCTAATAATATGAGTTAGATTGATAATAATAAGAGTAATAAGTATTGTAATTGTCGTTCTATCGATCATATCTGCACAATATGGTTAATAATATGAGTTAGATTAATAGTAATGAGTGTAATAAGTATAGTAATTGTCGTTCTATCGATCATATAAGCATAATATGGCGAATAATATAATTTAGATTGATAATAATAAGAGTAATAAGTATATTAATTGTCGTTCTATCGATCATATAAGCATAATATGGCTAATAATATGAATTAGATTGATAATAATAAGAGTAATAAGTATAGTAATTGTCGTTCTATCGATCATATAAGCATAATATGGCTAATAATATGAATTAGATTGATAATAATAAGAGTAATAAGTATAGTAATTGTCGTTCTATCGATCATATAAGCATAATATGGCGAATAATATCATTTAGATTGATAGTAATATGAGTAATAAGTATAGTAATTGTCGTTCTATCGATCATATAAGCATAATATGGCTAATAATCTGAGTTGGATTGATGATAATAAGAGTAATAAGTATAGTAATTGTCGTTCTATCGATCATATCTGCAGAATATGGTTAATAATATGAGATAGATTAATAATAATAAGAATAATAAGTATAGTAATTGTCGTTCTATCGACCATGGAAGCATAATATGGCTAATAATATGAGTTAGAGTGATAATAATAAGAGTAATAAGTATAGTAATTGTCGTTCTATCGATCACATCTGCACAATATGGTTAATAATATGAGTTAGATTAGTAGTAACGAGTGTAATAAGTATAGTAATTGTCGTTCTATCGATCATATAAGCATAATATGGCTAATAATATGAGTTAGATTGATAATAATAAGAGTAATAAGTATATTAATTGTCGTTCTATCGATCATATAAGCATAGTATGGCTAATAATATGAATTAGATTGATAATAATAAGAGTAATAAGTATAGTAATTGTCGTTCTATCGATCATATAAGCATAATATGGCTAATAATATGAATTAGATTGATAATAATAAGAGTAATAAGTATAGTAATTGTCGGTCTATCGATCATATTAGCATAATATGGCGAAGAGTATCATTTAGATTGATAATAATATGAGTAATAAGTATAGTAATTGTCGTTCTATCGATCATATAAGCATAATATGGCTAATAATATGATTTAGATTGATAATAATAAGAGTAATAAGTATAGTAATTGTCGTTCTATGGATCATACAAGCATAATATCGCTAATAATATGAGTTAGCTTGATAATAATAAGAGTAATAAGTATAGTAATTGTCGTTCTATCGATCATATCTGCACAATATGGTTAATAATATGAGTTAGATTAGTAGTAATGATTGTAATAAGTACAGTAATTGTTCTATCGATCATATAAGCATAATATGGCGAATAATATGATTTAGACTGATAATAATAAGAGTAATAAGTATAGTAATTGTCGTTCTATCGATCATATAAGCATAATATCGCTAATAATATGAGTTAGCTTGATAATAATAAGAGTAATAAGTATAGTAATTGTCGTTCTATCGATCATATCTGCACAATATGGTTAATAATATGAGTTAGATTAATAGTAATGAGTGTAATAAGTATAGTAATTGTCGTTCTATCGATCATATAAGAATAATATGGCGAATAATACGATTTAGATTGATAATAATAAGAGTAATAAGTATAGTAATTGACGTTCTATCGATCATATAAGCATAATATGGCTAATAATATGAGTTAGATTGATAATAATAAGAGTAATAAGTATAGTAATTGTCGTTCTATCGATCATATAAGCATAATATCGCTAATAATATGAGTTAGATTGATAACAATAAGAGTAATAAGTATAGTAATTGCCGTTCTATCGATCATATATGCATAATGTGGCTAATAATATGAGTTAGATTGATAATAATAAGAGTAATAAGTATAGTAATTGTCGTTCTATCGATCATATCTGCATAATATGGTTAATAATATGAGTTAGATTAATAATAATAAGAATAATAAGTATAGTAATTGGAGTCCTATCGACCATGGAAGCATAATATGGCTAATAATATGAGTTAGATTGATAATAATAAGAGTAATAAGTATACTAATTGTCGTTCTATCGATCATATCTGCACAATATGGTTAATAATATCAGTTAGATTAATAGTAACGAGTGTAATAAGTATAGTAATTGTCGTTCTATCGATCATATAAGCATAATATGGCTAATAATATGAGTTAGATTGATAATAATAACAGTAATAACTATAGTAATTGCCGTTCTAGCGATCATATAAGCCTAATATGGCGAATAATATGATTTAGATTGATAATAATAAGAGTAATAAGTATAGTAATTGTCGTTCTATCGATCATATAAGCATAATATCGCTAATAATATGAGTTAGATTGATAACAATAAGAGTAATAAGTATAGTAATTGCCGTTCTATCGATCATATATGCATAATGTGGCTAATAATATGAGTTAGATTGATAATAATAAGAGTAATAAGTATAGTAATTGTCGGTCTCTCGATCATATCTGCACAATATGGTTGATAATATGAGTTAGATTAATAGTAATGAGTGTAATAAGTATAGTAATTGTCGTTCTCTCGATCATATAAGCATAATATGTCTAATAATATGAGTTAGATTGATAATAATAACAGTAATAAGTATAGTAATTGTCGTTCTATCGATCATGGAAGCATAATATGGCTAATAATATGAGTTAGATTGATAATAATAAGAGTAATAAGTATAGTAATTGTCGTTCTATCGATCATATAAGCATAATATGGCTAATAATATGAGTTAGATTGATAATAATAAGAGTAATAAGTATAGTACTTGTCGTTCCATCGATCATATCTGCATAATATGGTTAACAATATGAGTTAGATTAGTAGTAATGAGTGTAATAAGTACAGTAATTGTTCTATCGATCATATAAGCATTATATGGTGAATAATATGAGTTAGCTTGATAATAATAAGAGTAATAAGTATAGTAATTGTCGTTCTATCGATCATATCTGCACAATATGGTTAATAATATGAGTTAGATTAATAATAATAAGAGTAATAAGTATAGTAATTGTCGTCTATCGATCATATAAGCATAATATGGCAAATAATATGATTTAGATTGATAATAATAAGAGTAATATGTATAGTATATGCCGTTCTATCGACCATATAAGCATAATATGGCGAATAATATGATTTGGATTGATAGTAATAAGAGTAATAAGTATAGTAATTGTCGTTCTATCGATCATATAAGCATAATATGGCTAATAATATGAGTTAGCTTGATAATAATAAGAGTAATAAGTATAGTAATTGTCGTTCCATCGATCATATCTGCACAATATGGTTAATAATATGAGTTAGATTAATAGTAATGAGTGTAATAAGTATAGTAATTGTCATTCTATCGATCATATAAGCATAATATGGCTAATAATATGAGTTAGATTCATAATAATAAGAGTAATAACTATAGTAATTGTCGTTCTATCGATCATATAAGAATAATATGGCGAATAATATGATTTAGATTGATAATAATAAGAGTAATAAGTATAGTAATTGTCGTTCTATCGATCATATCTGCACAATATGGTTAATAATATGAGTTAGATTAGTAGTAATGAGTGTAATAAGTACAGTAATTGTTCTATCGATCATATAAGCATAATATGGCGAATAATATGATTTAGACTGATAATAATAAGAGTAATAAGTATAGTAATTGTCGTTCTATCGATCATATAAGCATAATATCGCTAATAATATGAGTTAGCTTGATAATAATAAGAGTAATAAGTATAGTAATTGTCGTTCTATCGATCATATCTGCACAATATGGTTAATAATATGAGTTAGATTAATAGTAATGAGTGTAATAAGTATAGTAATTGTCGTTCTATCGATCATATAAGAATAATATGGCGAATAATACGATTTAGATTGATAATAATAAGAGTAATAAGTATAGTAATTGTCGTTCTATCGATCATATAAGCATAATATGGCTAATAATATGAGTTAGATTGATAATAATAAGAGTAATAAGTATAGTAATTCTCGTTCTATCGATCATATAAGCATAATATCGCTAATAATATGAGTTAGATTGATAACAATAAGAGTAATAAGTATAGTAATTGCCGTTCTATCGATCATATATGCATAATGTGGCTAATAATATGAGTTAGATTGATAATAATAAGAGTAATAAATATAGTAATTGTCGTTCTATCGATCATATCTGCAGAATATGGTTAATAATATGAGATAGATTAATAATAATAAGAATAATAAGTATAGTAATTGTCGTTCTATCGACCATGGAAGCATAATATGGCTAATAATATGAGTTAGATTGATAATGATAAGAGTAATAAGTATAGTAATTGTCGTTCTATCGATCATATCTGCACAATATGGTTAATAATATGAGTTAGATTAGTAGTAATGAGTGTAATAAGTACAGTAATTGTTCTATCGATCATATAAGCATAATATGGCGAATAATATGATTTAGACTGATAATAATAAGAGTAATAAGTATAGTAATTGTCGTTCTATCGATCATATAAGCATAATATGGCTAATAATATGAGTTAGATTCATAATAATAAGAGTAATAACTATAGTAATTGTCGTTCTATCGATCATATAAGAATAATATGGCGAATAATATGATTTAGATTGATAATAATAAGAGTAATAAGTATAGTAATTGTCGTTCTATCGATCATATAAGCATAATATGGCTAATAATACGAGTTAGATTGATAATAATAAGAGTAATAAGTATAGTAATTGTCGTTCTATCGATCATATCTGCATAATATGGTTAATAATATGAGTTAGATTAATAATAATAAGAATAATAAGTATAGTAATTGGAGTTCTATCGACCATGGAAGCATAATATGGCTAATAATATGAGTTAGATTGATAATGATAAGAGTAATAAGTATAGTAATTGTCGTTCTATCGATCATATCTGCACAATATGGTTAATAATATGAGTTAGATTAGTAGTAATGAGTGTAATAAGTACAGTAATTGTTCTATCGATCATATAAGCATAATATGGCGAATAATATGATTTAGACTGATAATAATAAGAGTAATAAGTATAGTAATTGTCGTTCTATGGATCATACAAGCATAATATCGCTAATAATATGAGTTAGCTTGATAATAATAAGAGTAATAAGTATAGTAATTGTCGTTCTATCGATCATATAAGCATAATATGGCTAATAATATGAGTTAGATTGATAATAATAAGAGTAATAAGTATAGTACTTGTCGTTCCATCGATCATATCTGCATAATATGGTTAACAATATGAGTTAGATTAGTAGTAATGAGTGTAATAAGTACAGTAATTGTTCTATCGATCATATAAGCATAATATGGTGAATAATATGAGTTAGCTTGATAATAATAAGAGTAATAAGTATAGTAATTGTCGTTCTATCGATCATATCTGCACAATATGGTTAATAATATGAGTTAGATTAATAATAATAAGAGTAATAAGTATAGTAATTGTCGTCTATCGATCATATAAGCATAATATGGCAAATAATATGATTTAGATTGATAATAATAAGAGTAATATGTATAGTATATGCCGTTCTATCGACCATATAAGCATAATATGGCGAATAATATGATTTGGATTGATAGTAATAAGAGTAATAAGTATAGTAATTGTCGTTCTATCGATCATATAAGCATAATATGGCTAATAATATGAGTTAGCTTGATAATAATAAGAGTAATAAGTATAGTAATTGTCGTTCCATCGATCATATCTGCACAATATGGTTAATAATATGAGTTAGATTAATAGTAATGAGTGTAATAAGTATAGTAATTGTCATTCTATCGATCATATAAGCATAATATGGCTAATAATATGAGTTAGATTCATAATAATAAGAGTAATAACTATAGTAATTGTCGTTCTATCGATCATATAAGAATAATATGGCGAATAATATGATTTAGATTGATAATAATAAGAGTAATAAGTATAGTAATTGTCGTTCTATCGATCATATCTGCACAATATGGTTAATAATATGAGTTAGATTAGTAGTAATGAGTGTAATAAGTACAGTAATTGTTCTATCGATCATATAAGCATAATATGGCGAATAATATGATTTAGACTGATAATAATAAGAGTAATAAGTATAGTAATTGTCGTTCTATCGATCATATAAGCATAATATCGCTAATAATATGAGTTAGCTTGATAATAATAAGAGTAATAAGTATAGTAATTGTCGTTCTATCGATCATATCTGCAGAATATGGTTAATAATATGAGATAGATTAATAATAATAAGAATAATAAGTATAGTAATTGTCGTTCTATCGACCATGGAAGCATAATATGGCTAATAATATGAGTTAGATTGATAATGATAAGAGTAATAAGTATAGTAATTGTCGTTCTATTGATCATATCTGCACAATATGGTTAATAATATGAGTTAGATTAGTAGTAATGAGTGTAATAAGTACAGTAATTGTTCTATCGATCATATAAGCATAATATGGCGAATAATATGATTTAGACTGATAATAATAAGAGTAATAAGTATAGTAATTGTCGTTCTATCGATCATATAAGCATAATATGGCTAATAATATGAGTTAGATTCATAATAATAAGAGTAATAACTATAGTAATTGTCGTTCTATCGATCATATAAGAATAATGTGGCGAATAATATGATTTAGATTGATAATAATAAGAGTAATAAGTATAGTAATTGTCGTTCTATCGATCATATCTGCACAATATGGTTAATAATATGAGTTAGATTAGTAGTAATGAGTGTAATAAGTACAGTAATTGTTCTATCGATCATATAAGCATAATATGGCGAATAATATGATTTAGACTGATAATAATAAGAGTAATAAGTATAGTAATTGTCGTTCTATCGATCATATAAGCATAATATCGCTAATAATATGAGTTAGCTTGATAATAATAAGAGTAATAAGTATAGTAATTGTCGTTCTATCGATCATATCTGCACAATATGGTTAATAATATGAGTTAGATTAATAGTAATGAGTGTAATAAGTATAGTAATTGTCGTTCTATCGATCATATAAGAATAATATGGCGAATAATACGATTTAGATTGATAATAATAAGAGTAATAAGTATAGTAATTGTCGTTCTATCGATCATATAAGCATAATATGGCTAATAATATGAGTTAGATTGATAATAATAAGAGTAATAAGTATAGTAATTCTCGTTCTATCGATCATATAAGCATAATATCGCTAATAATATGAGTTAGATTGATAACAATAAGAGTAATAAGTATAGTAATTGCCGTTCTATCGATCATATATGCATAATGTGGCTAATAATATGAGTTAGATTGATAATAATAAGAGTAATAAGTATAGTAATTGTCGTTCTATCGATCATATCTGCAGAATATGGTTAATAATATGAGATAGATTAATAATAATAAGAATAATAAGTATAGTAATTGTCGTTCTATCGACCATGGAAGCATAATATGGCTAATAATATGAGTTAGATTGATAATGATAAGAGTAATAAGTATAGTAATTGTCGTTCTATCGATCATATCTGCACAATATGGTTAATAATATGAGTTAGATTAATAGTAATGAGTGTAATAAGTATAGTAATTGTCGTTCTATCGATCATATAAGAATAATATGGCGAATAATACGATTTAGATTGATAATAATAAGAGTAATAAGTATAGTAATTGTCGTTCTATCGATCATATAAGCATAATATGGCTAATAATATGAGTTAGATTGATAATAATAAGAGTAATAAGTATAGTAATTCTCGTTCTATCGATCATATAAGCATAATATCGCTAATAATATGAGTTAGATTGATAACAATAAGAGTAATAAGTATAGTAATTGCCGTTCTATCGATCATATATGCATAATGTGGCTAATAATATGAGTTAGATTGATAATAATAAGAGTAATAAGTATAGTAATTGTCGTTCTATCGATCATATCTGCAGAATATGGTTAATAATATGAGATAGATTAATAATAATAAGAATAATAAGTATAGTAATTGTCGTTCTATCGACCATGGAAGCATAATATGGCTAATAATATGAGTTAGATTGATAATGATAAGAGTAATAAGTATAGTAATTGTCGTTCTATCGATCATATCTGCACAATATGGTTAATAATATGAGTTAGATTAGTAGTAATGAGTGTAATAAGTACAGTAATTGTTCTATCGATCATATAAGCATAATATGGCGAATAATATGATTTAGACTGATAATAATAAGAGTAATAAGTATAGTAATTGTCGTTCTATCGATCATATAAGCATAATATGGCTAATAATATGAGTTAGATTCATAATAATAAGAGTAATAACTATAGTAATTGTCGTTCTATCGATCATATAAGAATAATATGGCGAATAATATGATTTAGATTGATAATAATAAGAGTAATAAGTATAGTAATTGTCGTTCTATCGATCATATAAGCATAATATGGCTAATAATACGAGTTAGATTGATAATAATAAGAGTAATAAGTATAGTAATTGTCGTTCTATCGATCATATCTGCATAATATGGTTAATAATATGAGTTAGATTAATAATAATAAGAATAATAAGTATAGTAATTGGAGTTCTATCGACCATGGAAGCATAATATGGCTAATAATATGAGTTAGATTGATAATGATAAGAGTAATAAGTATAGTAATTGTCGTTCTATCGATCATATCTGCACAATATGGTTAATAATATGAGTTAGATTAGTAGTAATGAGTGTAATAAGTACAGTAATTGTTCTATCGATCATATAAGCATAATATGGCGAATAATATGATTTAGACTGATAATAATGAGAGTAATAAGTATAGTAATTGTCGTTCTATGGATCATACAAGCATAATATCGCTAATAATATGAGTTAGCTTGATAATAATAAGAGTAATAAGTATAGTAATTGTCGTTCTATCGATCATATCTGCACAATATGGTTAATAATATGAGTTAGATTAATAGTAATGAGTGTAATAAGTATAGTAATTGTCGTTCTATCGATCATATAAGAATAATATGGCGAATAATACGATTTAGATTGATAATAATAAGAGTAATAAGTATAGTAATTGACGTTCTATCGATCATATAAGCATAATATGGCTAATAATATGAGTTAGATTGATAACAATAAGAGTAATAAGTATAGTAATTGCCGTTCTATCGATCATATATGCATAATGTGGCTAATAATATGAGTTAGATTGATAATAATAAGAGTAATAAGTATAGTAATTGTCGGTCTATCGATCATATCTGCACAATATGGTTAATAATATGAGTTAGATTAATAGTAATGAGTGTAATAAGTATAGTAATTGTCGTTCTCTCGATCATATAAGCATAATATATCTAATAATATGAGTTAGATTGACAATAATAACAGTAATAAGTATAGTAATTGTCGTTCTATCGATCATGGAAGCATAATATGGCTAATAATATGAGTTAGATTGATAATAATAAGAGTAATAAGTATAGTAATTGTCGTTCTATCGATCGTATAAGCATAATATGGCTAATAATATGAGTTAGATTGATAATAATAAGAGTAATAAGTATAGTACTTGTCGTTCTATCGATCATATAAGCATAATATCGCTAATAATATGAGTTAGATTGATAACAATAAGAGTAATAAGTATAGTAATTGCCGTTCTATCGATCATATATGCATAATGTGGCTAATAATATGAGTTAGATTGATAATAATAAGAGTAATAAGTATTGTAATTGTCGTTCTATCGATCATATCTGCACAATATGGTTAATAATATGAGTTAGATTAATAGTAATGAGTGTAATAAGTATAGTAATTGTCGTTCTATCGATCATATAAGCATAATATGGCGAATAATATAATTTAGATTGATAATAATAAGAGTAATAAGTATATTAATTGTCGTTCTATCGATCATATAAGCATAATATGGCTAATAATATGAATTAGATTGATAATAATAAGAGTAATAAGTATAGTAATTGTCGTTCTATCGATCATATAAGCATAATATGGCTAATAATATGAATTAGATTGATAATAATAAGAGTAATAAGTATAGTAATTGTCGTTCTATCGATCATATAAGCATAATATGGCGAATAATATCATTTAGATTGATAGTAATATGAGTAATAAGTATAGTAATTGTCGTTCTATCGATCATATAAGCATAATATGGCTAATAATCTGAGTTGGATTGATGATAATAAGAGTAATAAGTATAGTAATTGTCGTTCTATCGATCATATCTGCAGAATATGGTTAATAATATGAGATAGATTAATAATAATAAGAATAATAAGTATAGTAATTGTCGTTCTATCGACCATGGAAGCATAATATGGCTAATAATATGAGTTAGAGTGATAATAATAAGAGTAATAAGTATAGTAATTGTCGTTCTATCGATCACATCTGCACAATATGGTTAATAATATGAGTTAGATTAGTAGTAACGAGTGTAATAAGTATAGTAATTGTCGTTCTATCGATCATATAAGCATAATATGGCTAATAATATGAGTTAGATTGATAATAATAAGAGTAATAAGTATATTAATTGTCGTTCTATCGATCATATAAGCATAGTATGGCTAATAATATGAATTAGATTGATAATAATAAGAGTAATAAGTATAGTATTTGTCGTTCTATCGATCATATAAGCATAATATGGCTAATAATATGAATTAGATTGATAATAATAACAGTAATAAGTATAGTAATTGTCGGTCTATCGATCATATTAGCATAATATGGCGAAGAGTATCATTTAGATTGATAATAATATGAGTAATAAGTATAGTAATTGTCGTTCTATCGATCATATAAGCATAATATGGCTAATAATATGATTTAGATTGATAATAATAAGAGTAATAAGTATAGTAATTGTCGTTCTATGGATCATACCAGCATAATATCGCTAATAATATGAGTTAGCTTGATAATAATAAGAGTAATAAGTATAGTAATTGTCGTTCTATCGATCATATCTGCACAATATGGTTAATAATATGAGTTAGATTAGTAGTAATGAGTGTAATAAGTACAGTAATTGTTCTATCGATCATATAAGCATAATATGGCGAATAATATGATTTAGACTGATAATAATAAGAGTAATAAGTATAGTAATTGTCGTTCTATCGATCATATAAGCATAATATCGCTAATAATATGAGTTAGCTTGATAATAATAAGAGTAATAAGTATAGTAATTGTCGTTCTATCGATCATATCTGCACAATATGGTTAATAATATGAGTTAGATTAATAGTAATGAGTGTAATAAGTATAGTAATTGTCGTTCTATCGATCATATAAGAATAATATGGCGAATAATACGATTTAGATTGATAATAATAAGAGTAATAAGTATAGTAATTGACGTTCTATCGATCATATAAGCATAATATGGCTAATAATATGAGTTAGATTGATAATAATAAGAGTAATAAGTATAGTAATTGTCGTTCTATCGATCATATAAGCATAATATCGCTAATAATATGAGTTAGATTGATAACAATAAGAGTAATAAGTATAGTAATTGCCGTTCTATCGATCATATATGCATAATGTGGCTAATAATATGAGTTAGATTGATAATAATAAGAGTAATAAGTATAGTAATTGTCGTTCTATCGATCATATCTGCATAATATGGTTAATAATATGAGTTAGATTAATAATAATAAGAATAATAAGTATAGTAATTGGAGTCCTATCGACCATGGAAGCATAATATGGCTAATAATATGAGTTAGATTGATAATAATAAGAGTAATAAGTATACTAATTGTCGTTCTATCGATCATATCTGCACAATATGGTTAATAATATCAGTTAGATTAATAGTAACGAGTGTAATAAGTATAGTAATTGTCGTTCTATCGATCATATAAGCATAATATGGCTAATAATATGAGTTAGATTGATAATAATAACAGTAATAACTATAGTAATTGCCGTTCTAGCGATCATATAAGCATAATATGGCGAATAATATGATTTAGATTGATAATAATAAGAGTAATAAGTATAGTAATTGTCGTTCTATCGATCATATAAGCATAATATCGCTAATAATATGAGTTAGATTGATAACAATAAGAGTAATAAGTATAGTAATTGCCGTTCTATCGATCATATATGCATAATGTGGCTAATAATATGAGTTAGATTGATAATAATAAGAGTAATAAGTATAGTAATTGTCGGTCTATCGATCATATCTGCACAATATGGTTAATAATATGAGTTAGATTAATAGTAATGAGTGTAATAAGTATAGTAATTGTCGTTCTCTCGATCATATAAGCATAATATGTCTAATAATATGAGTTAGATTGATAATAATAACAGTAATAAGTATAGTAATTGTCGTTCTATCGATCATGGAAGCATAATATGGCTAATAATATGAGTTAGATTAGTAGTAATGAGTGTAATAAGTACAGTAATTGTTCTATCGATCATATAAGCATTATATGGTGAATAATATGAGTTAGCTTGATAATAATAAGAGTAATAAGTATAGTAATTGTCGTTCTATCGATCATATCTGCACAATATGGTTAATAATATGAGTTAGATTAATAATAATAAGAGTAATAAGTATAGTAATTGTCGTCTATCGATCATATAAGCATAATATGGCAAATAATATGATTTAGATTGATAATAATAAGAGTAATATGTATAGTATATGCCGTTCTATCGACCATATAAGCATAATATGGCGAATAATATGATTTGGATTGATAGTAATAAGAGTAATAAGTATAGTAATTGTCGTTCTATCGATCATATAAGCATAATATGGCTAATAATATGAGTTAGCTTGATAATAATAAGAGTAATAAGTATAGTAATTGTCGTTCCATCGATCATATCTGCACAATATGGTTAATAATATGAGTTAGATTAATAGTAATGAGTGTAATAAGTATAGTAATTGTCATTCTATCGATCATATAAGCATAATATGGCTAATAATATGAGTTAGATTCATAATAATAAGAGTAATAACTATAGTAATTGTCGTTCTATCGATCATATAAGAATAATATGGCGAATAATATGATTTAGATTGATAATAATAAGAGTAATAAGTATAGTAATTGTCGTTCTATCGATCATATCTGCACAATATGGTTAATAATATGAGTTAGATTAGTAGTAATGAGTGTAATAAGTACAGTAATTGTTCTATCGATCATATAAGCATAATATGGCGAATAATATGATTTAGACTGATAATAATAAGAGTAATAAGTATAGTAATTGTCGTTCTATCGATCATATAAGCATAATATCGCTAATAATATGAGTTAGCTTGATAATAATAAGAGTAATAAGTATAGTAATTGTCGTTCTATCGATCATATCTGCACAATATGGTTAATAATATGAGTTAGATTAATAGTAATGAGTGTAATAAGTATAGTAATTGTCGTTCTATCGATCATATAAGAATAATATGGCGAATAATACGATTTAGATTGATAATAATAAGAGTAATAAGTATAGTAATTGTCGTTCTATCGATCATATAAGCATAATATGGCTAATAATATGAGTTAGATTGATAATAATAAGAGTAATAAGTATAGTAATTCTCGTTCTATCGATCATATAAGCATAATATCGCTAATAATATGAGTTAGATTGATAACAATAAGAGTGATAAGTATAGTAATTGCCGTTCTATCGATCATATATGCATAATGTGGCTAATAATATGAGTTAGATTGATAATAATAAGAGTAATAAGTATAGTAATTGTCGTTCTATCGATCATATCTGCAGAATATGGTTAATAATATGAGATAGATTAATAATAATAAGAATAATAAGTATAGTAATTGTCGTTCTATCGACCATGGAAGCATAATATGGCTAATAATATGAGTTAGATTGATAATGATAAGAGTAATAAGTATAGTAATTGTCGTTCTATCGATCATATCTGCACAATATGGTTAATAATATGAGTTAGATTAGTAGTAATGAGTGTAATAAGTACAGTAATTGTTCTATCGATCATATAAGCATAATATGGCGAATAATATGATTTAGACTGATAATAATAAGAGTAATAAGTATAGTAATTGTCGTTCTATCGATCATATAAGCATAATATGGCTAATAATATGAGTTAGATTCATAATAATAAGAGTAATAACTATAGTAATTGTCGTTCTATCGATCATATAAGAATAATATGGCGAATAATATGATTTAGATTGATAATAATAAGAGTAATAAGTATAGTAATTGTCGTTCTATCGATCATATAAGCATAATATGGCTAATAATACGAGTTAGATTGATAATAATAAGAGTAATAAGTATAGTAATTGTCGTTCTATCGATCATATCTGCACAATATGGTTAATAATATGAGTTAGATTAATAGTAATGAGTGTAATAAGTATAGTAATTGTCATTCTATCGATCATATAAGCATAATATGTCTAATAATATGAGTTAGATTGATAATAATAACAGTAATAAGTATAGTAATTGTCGTTCTATCGATCATGGAAGCATAATATGGCTAATAATATGAGTTAGATTAGTAGTAATGAGTGTAATAAGTACAGTAATTGTTCTATCGATCATATAAGCATTATATGGTGAATAATATGAGTTAGCTTGATAATAATAAGAGTAATAAGTATAGTAATTGTCGTTCTATCGATCATATCTGCACAATATGGTTAATAATATGAGTTAGATTAATAATAATAAGAGTAATAAGTATAGTAATTGTCGTCTATCGATCATATAAGCATAATATGGCAAATAATATGATTTAGATTGATAATAATAAGAGTAATATGTAT
Source organism: Megachile rotundata (assembly GCF_050947335.1). NCBI lineage: Eukaryota > Metazoa > Arthropoda > Insecta > Hymenoptera > Megachilidae > Megachile > Megachile rotundata. The sequence continues at coordinate 186,425 of NW_027473425.1, forward strand.
AGTATATGCCGTTCTATCGACCATATAAGCATAATATGGCGAATAATATGATTTGGATTGATAGTAATAAGAGTAATAAGTATAGTAATTGTCGTTCTATCGATCATATAAGCATAATATGGCTAATAATATGAGTTAGCTTGATAATAATAAGAGTAATAAGTATAGTAATTGTCGTTCCATCGATCATATCTGCACAATATGGTTAATAATATGAGTTAGATTAATAGTAATGAGTGTAATAAGTATAGTAATTGTCATTCTATCGATCATATAAGCATAATATGGCTAATAATATGAGTTAGATTCATAATAATAAGAGTAATAACTATAGTAATTGTCGTTCTATCGATCATATAAGAATAATATGGCGAATAATATGATTTAGATTGATAATAATAAGAGTAATAAGTATAGTAATTGTCGTTCTATCGATCATATCTGCACAATATGGTTAATAATATGAGTTAGATTAGTAGTAATGAGTGTAATAAGTACAGTAATTGTTCTATCGATCATATAAGCATAATATGGCGAATAATATGATTTAGACTGATAATAATAAGAGTAATAAGTATAGTAATTGTCGTTCTATCGATCATATAAGCATAATATCGCTAATAATATGAGTTAGCTTGATAATAATAAGAGTAATAAGTATAGTAATTGTCGTTCTATCGATCATATCTGCACAATATGGTTAATAATATGAGTTAGATTAATAGTAATGAGTGTAATAAGTATAGTAATTGTCGTTCTATCGATCATATAAGAATAATATGGCGAATAATACGATTTAGATTGATAATAATAAGAGTAATAAGTATAGTAATTGTCGTTCTATCGATCATATAAGCATAATATGGCTAATAATATGAGTTAGATTGATAATAATAAGAGTAATAAGTATAGTAATTCTCGTTCTATCGATCATATAAGCATAATATCGCTAATAATATGAGTTAGATTGATAACAATAAGAGTGATAAGTATAGTAATTGCCGTTCTATCGATCATATATGCATAATGTGGCTAATAATATGAGTTAGATTGATAATAATAAGAGTAATAAGTATAGTAATTGTCGTTCTATCGATCATATCTGCAGAATATGGTTAATAATATGAGATAGATTAATAATAATAAGAATAATAAGTATAGTAATTGTCGTTCTATCGACCATGGAAGCATAATATGGCTAATAATATGAGTTAGATTGATAATGATAAGAGTAATAAGTATAGTAATTGTCGTTCTATCGATCATATCTGCACAATATGGTTAATAATATGAGTTAGATTAGTAGTAATGAGTGTAATAAGTACAGTAATTGTTCTATCGATCATATAAGCATAATATGGCGAATAATATGATTTAGACTGATAATAATAAGAGTAATAAGTATAGTAATTGTCGTTCTATCGATCATATAAGCATAATATGGCTAATAATATGAGTTAGATTCATAATAATAAGAGTAATAACTATAGTAATTGTCGTTCTATCGATCATATAAGAATAATATGGCGAATAATATGATTTAGATTGATAATAATAAGAGTAATAAGTATAGTAATTGTCGTTCTATCGATCATATAAGCATAATATGGCTAATAATACGAGTTAGATTGATAATAATAAGAGTAATAAGTATAGTAATTGTCGTTCTATCGATCATATCTGCATAATATGGTTAATAATATGAGTTAGATTAATAATAATAAGAATAATAAGTATAGTAATTGGAGTTCTATCGACCATGGAAGCATAATATGGCTAATAATATGAGTTAGATTGATAATGATAAGAGTAATAAGTATAGTAATTGTCGTTCTATCGATCATATCTGCACAATATGGTTAATAATATGAGTTAGATTAGTAGTAATGAGTGTAATAAGTACAGTAATTGTTCTATCGATCATATAAGCATAATATGGCGAATAATATGATTTAGACTGATAATAATAAGAGTAATAAGTATAGTAATTGTCGTTCTATGGATCATACAAGCATAATATCGCTAATAATATGAGTTAGCTTGATAATAATAAGAGTAATAAGTATAGTAATTGTCGTTCTATCGATCATATAAGCATAATATGGCTAATAATATGAGTTAGATTGATAATAATAAGAGTAATAAGTATAGTACTTGTCGTTCCATCGATCATATCTGCATAATATGGTTAACAATATGAGTTAGATTAGTAGTAATGAGTGTAATAAGTACAGTAATTGTTCTATCGATCATATAAGCATAATATGGTGAATAATATGAGTTAGCTTGATAATAATAAGAGTAATAAGTATAGTAATTGTCGTTCTATCGATCATATCTGCACAATATGGTTAATAATATGAGTTAGATTAATAATAATAAGAGTAATAAGTATAGTAATTGTCGTCTATCGATCATATAAGCATAATATGGCAAATAATATGATTTAGATTGATAATAATAAGAGTAATATGTATAGTATATGCCGTTCTATCGACCATATAAGCATAATATGGCGAATAATATGATTTGGATTGATAGTAATAAGAGTAATAAGTATAGTAATTGTCGTTCTATCGATCATATAAGCATAATATGGCTAATAATATGAGTTAGCTTGATAATAATAAGAGTAATAAGTATAGTAATTGTCGTTCCATCGATCATATCTGCACAATATGGTTAATAATATGAGTTAGATTAATAGTAATGAGTGTAATAAGTATAGTAATTGTCATTCTATCGATCATATAAGCATAATATGGCTAATAATATGAGTTAGATTCATAATAATAAGAGTAATAACTATAGTAATTGTCGTTCTATCGATCATATAAGAATAATATGGCGAATAATATGATTTAGATTGATAATAATAAGAGTAATAAGTATAGTAATTGTCGTTCTATCGATCATATCTGCACAATATGGTTAATAATATGAGTTAGATTAGTAGTAATGAGTGTAATAAGTACAGTAATTGTTCTATCGATCATATAAGCATAATATGGCGAATAATATGATTTAGACTGATAATAATAAGAGTAATAAGTATAGTAATTGTCGATCTATCGATCATATAAGCATAATATCGCTAATAATATGAGTTAGCTTGATAATAATAAGAGTAATAAGTATAGTAATTGTCGTTCTATCGATCATATCTGCAGAATATGGTTAATAATATGAGATAGATTAATAATAATAAGAATAATAAGTATAGTAATTGTCGTTCTATCGACCATGGAAGCATAATATGGCTAATAATATGAGTTAGATTGATAATGATAAGAGTAATAAGTATAGTAATTGTCGTTCTATCGATCATATCTGCACAATATGGTTAATAATATGAGTTAGATTAGTAGTAATGAGTGTAATAAGTACAGTAATTGTTCTATCGATCATATAAGCATAATATGGCGAATAATATGATTTAGACTGATAATAATAAGAGTAATAAGTATAGTAATTGTCGTTCTATCGATCATATAAGCATAATATGGCTAATAATATGAGTTAGATTCATAATAATAAGAGTAATAACTATAGTAATTGTCGTTCTATCGATCATATAAGAATAATATGGCGAATAATATGATTTAGATTGATAATAATAAGAGTAATAAGTATAGTAATTGTCGTTCTATCGATCATATCTGCACAATATGGTTAATAATATGAGTTAGATTAGTAGTAATGAGTGTAATAAGTACAGTAATTGTTCTATCGATCATATAAGCATAATATGGCGAATAATATGATTTAGACTGATAATAATAAGAGTAATAAGTATAGTAATTGTCGTTCTATCGATCATATAAGCATAATATCGCTAATAATATGAGTTAGCTTGATAATAATAAGAGTAATAAGTATAGTAATTGTCGTTCTATCGATCATATCTGCACAATATGGTTAATAATATGAGTTAGATTAATAGTAATGAGTGTAATAAGTATAGTAATTGTCGTTCTATCGATCATATAAGAATAATATGGCGAATAATACGATTTAGATTGATAATAATAAGAGTAATAAGTATAGTAATTGTCGTTCTATCGATCATATAAGCATAATATGGCTAATAATATGAGTTAGATTGATAATAATAAGAGTAATAAGTATAGTAATTCTCGTTCTATCGATCATATAAGCATAATATCGCTAATAATATGAGTTAGATTGATAACAATAAGAGTAATAAGTATAGTAATTGCCGTTCTATCGATCATATATGCATAATGTGGCTAATAATATGAGTTAGATTGATAATAATAAGAGTAATAAGTATAGTAATTGTCGTTCTATCGATCATATCTGCAGAATATGGTTAATAATATGAGATAGATTAATAATAATAAGAATAATAAGTATAGTAATTGTCGTTCTATCGACCATGGAAGCATAATATGGCTAATAATATGAGTTAGATTGATAATGATAAGAGTAATAAGTATAGTAATTGTCGTTCTATCGTTCATATCTGCACAATATGGTTAATAATATGAGTTAGATTAATAGTAATGAGTGTAATAAGTATAGTAATTGTCGTTCTATCGATCATATAAGAATAATATGGCGAATAATACGATTTAGATTGATAATAATAAGAGTAATAAGTATAGTAATTGTCGTTCTATCGATCATATAAGCATAATATGGCTAATAATATGAGTTAGATTGATAATAATAAGAGTAATAAGTATAGTAATTCTCGTTCTATCGATCATATAAGCATAATATCGCTAATAATATGAGTTAGATTGATAACAATAAGAGTAATAAGTATAGTAATTGCCGTTCTATCGATCATATATGCATAATGTGGCTAATAATATGAGTTAGATTGATAATAATAAGAGTAATAAGTATAGTAATTGTCGGTCTATCGATCATATCTGCACAATATGGTTAATAATATGAGTTAGATTAATAGTAATGAGTGTAATAAGTATAGTAATTGTCGTTCTATCGATCATATAAGCATAATATGGCGAATAATATAATTTAGATTGATAATAATAAGAGTAATAAGTATATTAATTGTCGTTCTATCGATCATATAAGCATATTATGGCTAATAATATGATTTAGATTGATAATAATAAGAGTAATAAGTACAGTAATTGTCGTTCTATGGATCATACAAGCATAATATCGCTAATAATATGAGTTAGCTTGATAATAATAAGAGTAATAAGTATAGTAATTGTCGTTCTATCGACCATGGAAGCATAATATGGCTAATAATACGAGTTAGATTGATAATAATAAGAGTAATAAGTATATTAATTGCCGTTCTATCGACCATATAAGCATAATATGGCGAATAATATGATTTAGATTGATAATAATAAGAGTAATAAGTATAGTAATTGTCGTTCTATCGATCACATAAGCATAATACGGCTAATAATATGAGTTAGCTTGATAATAATAAGAGTAATAAGTATAGTAATTGTCGTTCTATCGATCATATCTGCACAATATGGTTAATAATATGAGTTAGATTAACAGTAATGAGTGCAATAAGTATAGTAATTGTCGGTCTATCGATCATATAAGAGTAATATGGCGAATAATATGATTTAGATTGATAATAATAAGAGTAATAAGTATAGTAATTGTCGTTCTATCGATCATATAAGCACAATATGGCTAATAATATGAGTTAGATTGATAATAATAAGAGTAATAAGTATAGTAATTGTCGTTCTATCGATCATATCTGCAGAATATGGTTAATAATATGAGATAGATTAATAATAATAAGAATAATAAGTATAGTAATTGTCGTTCTATCGACCATGGAAGCATAATATGGCTAATAATATGAGTTAGATTGATAATGATAAGAGTAATAAGTATAGTAATTGTCGTTCTATCGATCATATCTGCACAATATGGTTAATAATATGAGTTAGATTAGTAGTAATGAGTGTAATAAGTACAGTAATTGTTCTATCGATCATATAAGCATAATATGGCGAATAATATGATTTAGACTGATAATAATAAGAGTAATAAGTATAGTAATTGTCGTTCTATCGATCATATAAGCATAATATGGCTAATAATATGAGTTAGATTCATAATAATAAGAGTAATAACTATAGTAATTGTCGTTCTATCGATCATATAAGAATAATATGGCGAATAATATGATTTAGATTGATAATAATAAGAGTAATAAGTATAGTAATTGTCGTTCTATCGATCATATAAGCATAATATGGCTAATAATATGAGTTAGATTGATAATAATAAGAGTAATAAGTATAGTACTTGTCGTTCCATCGATCATATCTGCATAATATGGTTAACAATATGAGTTAGATTAGTAGTAATGAGTGTAATAAGTACAGTAATTGTTCTATCGATCATATAAGCATAATATGGTGAATAATATGAGTTAGCTTGATAATAATAAGAGTAATAAGTATAGTAATTGTCGTTCTATCGATCATATCTGCACAATATGGTTAATAATATGAGTTAGATTAATAATAATAAGAGTAATAAGTATAGTAATTGTCGTCTATCGATCATATAAGCATAATATGGCAAATAATATGATTTAGATTGATAATAATAAGAGTAATATGTATAGTATATGCCGTTCTATCGACCATATAAGCATAATATGGCGAATAATATGATTTGGATTGATAGTAATAAGAGTAATAAGTATAGTAATTGTCGTTCTATCGATCATATCTGCACAATATGGTTAATAATATGAGTTAGATTAGTAGTAATGAGTGTAATAAGTACAGTAATTGTTCTATCGATCATATAAGCATAATATGGCGAATAATATGATTTAGACTGATAATAATAAGAGTAATAAGTATAGTAATTGTCGTTCTATCGATCATATAAGCATAATATCGCTAATAATATGAGTTAGCTTGATAATAATAAGAGTAATAAGTATAGTAATTGTCGTTCTATCGATCATATCTGCACAATATGGTTAATAATATGAGTTAGATTAATAGTAATGAGTGTAATAAGTATAGTAATTGTCGTTCTATCGATCATATAAGAATAATATGGCGAATAATACGATTTAGATTGATAATAATAAGAGTAATGAGTATAGTAATTGTCGTTCTATCGATCATATAAGCATAATATGGCTAATAATATGAGTTAGATTGATAATAATAAGAGTAATAAGTATAGTAATTCTCGTTCTATCGATCATATAAGCATAATATCGCTAATAATATGAGTTAGATTGATAACAATAAGAGTAATAAGTATAGTAATTGCCGTTCTATCGATCATATATGCATAATGTGGCTAATAATATGAGTTAGATTGATAATAATAAGAGTAATAAGTATAGTACTTGTCGTTCCATCGATCATATCTGCATAATATGGTTAACAATATGAGTTAGATTAGTAGTAATGAGTGTAATAAGTACAGTAATTGTTCTATCGATCATATAAGCATAATATGGTGAATAATATGAGTTAGCTTGATAATAATAAGAGTAATAAGTATAGTAATTGTCGTTCTATCGATCATATAAGCATAATATGGCTAATAATATGAGTTAGATTCATAATAATAAGAGTAATAACTATAGTAATTGTCGTTCTATCGATCATATAAGAATAATATGGCGAATAATATGATTTAGATTGATAATAATAAGAGTAATAAGTATAGTAATTGTCGTTCTATCGATCATATAAGCATAATATGGCTAATAATATGAGTTAGATTGATAATAATAAGAGTAATAAGTATAGTACTTGTCGTTCCATCGATCATATCTGCATAATATGGTTAACAATATGAGTTAGATTAGTAGTAATGAGTGTAATAAGTACAGTAATTGTTCTATCGATCATATAAGCATAATATGGTGAATAATATGAGTTAGCTTGATAATAATAAGAGTAATAAGTATAGTAATTGTCGTTCTATCGATCATATCTGCACAATATGGTTAATAATATGAGTTAGATTAATAATAATAAGAGTAATAAGTATAGTAATTGTCGTCTATCGATCATATAAGCATAATATGGCAAATAATATGATTTAGATTGATAATAATAAGAGTAATATGTATAGTATATGCCGTTCTATCGACCATATAAGCATAATATGGCGAATAATATGATTTGGATTGATAGTAATAAGAGTAATAAGTATAGTAATTGTCGTTCTATCGATCATATAAGCATAATATGGCTAATAATATGAGTTAGCTTGATAATAATAAGAGTAATAAGTATAGTAATTGTCGTTCCATCGATCATATCTGCACAATATGGTTAATAATATGAGTTAGATTAATAGTAATGAGTGTAATAAGTATAGTAATTGTCATTCTATCGATCATATAAGCATAATATGGCTAATAATATGAGTTAGATTCATAATAATAAGAGTAATAACTATAGTAATTGTCGTTCTATCGATCATATAAGAATAATATGGCGAATAATATGATTTAGATTGATAATAATAAGAGTAATAAGTATAGTAATTGTCGTTCTATCGATCATATCTGCACAATATGGTTAATAATATGAGTTAGATTAGTAGTAATGAGTGTAATAAGTACAGTAATTGTTCTATCGATCATATAAGCATAATATGGCGAATAATATGATTTAGACTGATAATAATAAGAGTAATAAGTATAGTAATTGTCGTTCTATCGATCATATAAGCATAATATCGCTAATAATATGAGTTAGCTTGATAATAATAAGAGTAATAAGTATAGTAATTGTCGTTCTATCGATCATATCTGCACAATATGGTTAATAATATGAGTTAGATTAATAGTAATGAGTGTAATAAGTATAGTAATTGTCGTTCTATCGATCATATAAGAATAATATGGCGAATAATACGATTTAGATTGATAATAATAAGAGTAATGAGTATAGTAATTGTCGTTCTATCGATCATATGAGCATAATATGGCTAATAATATGAGTTAGATTGATAATAATAAGAGTAATAAGTATAGTAATTCTCGTTCTATCGATCATATAAGCATAATATCGCTAATAATATGAGTTAGATTGATAACAATAAGAGTAATAAGTATAGTAATTGCCGTTCTATCGATCATATATGCATAATGTGGCTAATAATATGAGTTAGATTGATAATAATAAGAGTAATAAGTATAGTAATTGTCGTTCTATCGATCATATCTGCAGAATATGGTTAATAATATGAGATAGATTAATAATAATAAGAATAATAAGTATAGTAATTGTCGTTCTATCGACCATGGAAGCATAATATGGCTAATAATATGAGTTAGATTGATAATGATAAGAGTAATAAGTATAGTAATTGTCGTTCTATCGATCATATCTGCACAATATGGTTAATAATATGAGTTAGATTAGTAGTAATGAGTGTAATAAGTACAGTAATTGTTCTATCGATCATATAAGCATAATATGGCGAATAATATGATTTAGACTGATAATAATAAGAGTAATAAGTATAGTAATTGTCGTTCTATCGATCATATAAGCATAATATGGCTAATAATATGAGTTAGATTCATAATAATAAGAGTAATAACTATAGTAATTGTCGTTCTATCGATCATATAAGAATAATATGGCGAATAATATGATTTAGATTGATAATAATAAGAGTAATAAGTATAGTAATTGTCGTTCTATCGATCATATCTGCACAATATGGTTAATAATATGAGTTAGATTAGTAGTAATGAGTGTAATAAGTACAGTAATTGTTCTATCGATCATATAAGCATAATATGGCGAATAATATGATTTAGACTGATAATAATAAGAGTAATAAGTATAGTAATTGTCGTTCTATCGATCATATAAGCATAATATCGCTAATAATATGAGTTAGCTTGATAATAATAAGAGTAATAAGTATAGTAATTGTCGTTCTATCGATCATATCTGCACAATATGGTTAATAATATGAGTTAGATTAATAGTAATGAGTGTAATAAGTATAGTAATTGTCGTTCTATCGATCATATAAGAATAATATGGCGAATAATACGATTTAGATTGATAATAATAAGAGTAATAAGTATAGTAATTGTCGTTCTATCGATCATATAAGCATAATATGGCTAATAATATGAGTTAGATTGATAATAATAAGAGTAATAAGTATAGTAATTCTCGTTCTATCGATCATATAAGCATAATATCGCTAATAATATGAGTTAGATTGATAACAATAAGAGTAATAAGTATAGTAATTGCCGTTCTATCGATCATATATGCATAATGTGGCTAATAATATGAGTTAGATTGATAATAATAAGAGTAATAAGTATAGTAATTGTCGTTCTATCGATCATATCTGCAGAATATGGTTAATAATATGAGATAGATTAATAATAATAAGAATAATAAGTATAGTAATTGTCGTTCTATCGACCATGGAAGCATAATATGGCTAATAATATGAGTTAGATTGATAATGATAAGAGTAATAAGTATAGTAATTGTCGTTCTATCGATCATATCTGCACAATATGGTTAATAATATGAGTTAGATTAGTAGTAATGAGTGTAATAAGTACAGTAATTGTTCTATCGATCATATAAGCATAATATGGCGAATAATATGATTTAGACTGATAATAATGAGAGTAATAAGTATAGTAATTGTCGTTCTATCGATCATATAAGCATAATATGGCTAATAATATGAGTTAGATTCATAATAATAAGAGTAATAACTATAGTAATTGTCGTTCTATCGATCATATAAGAATAATATGGCGAATAATATGATTTAGATTGATAATAATAAGAGTAATAAGTATAGTAATTGTCGTTCTATCGATCATATAAGCATAATATGGCTAATAATACGAGTTAGATTGATAATAATAAGAGTAATAAGTATAGTAATTGTCGTTCTATCGATCATATCTGCATAATATGGTTAATAATATGAGTTAGATTAATAATAATAAGAATAATAAGTATAGTAATTGGAGTTCTATCGACCATGGAAGCATAATATGGCTAATAATATGAGTTAGATTGATAATGATAAGAGTAATAAGTATAGTAATTGTCGTTCTATCGATCATATCTGCACAATATGGTTAATAATATGAGTTAGATTAGTAGTAATGAGTGTAATAAGTACAGTAATTGTTCTATCGATCATATAAGCATAATATGGCGAATAATATGATTCAGACTGATAATAATAAGAGTAATAAGTATAGTAATTGTCGTTCTATGGATCATACAAGCATAATATCGCTAATAATATGAGTTAGCTTGATAATAATAAGAGTAATAAGTATAGTACTTGTCGTTCCATCGATCATATCTGCATAATATGGTTAACAATATGAGTTAGATTAGTAGTAATGAGTGTAATAAGTATAGTAATTGTCGTTCTATCGATCATATAAGCATAATATGGCTAATAATATGAGTTAGATTGATAATAATAAGAGTAATAAGTATAGTACTTGTCGTTCCATCGATCATATCTGCATAATATGGTTAACAATATGAGTTAGATTAGTAGTAATGAGTGTAATAAGTACAGTAATTGTTCTATCGATCATATAAGCATAATATGGTGAATAATATGAGTTAGCTTGATAATAATAAGAGTAATAAGTATAGTAATTGTCGTTCTATCGATCATATCTGCACAATATGGTTAATAATATGAGTTAGATTAATAATAATAAGAGTAATAAGTATAGTAATTGTCGTCTATCGATCATATAAGCATAATATGGCAAATAATATGATTTAGATTGATAATAATAAGAGTAATATGTATAGTATATGCCGTTCTATCGACCATATAAGCATAATATGGCGAATAATATGATTTGGATTGATAGTAATAAGAGTAATAAGTATAGTAATTGTCGTTCTATCGATCATATAAGCATAATATGGCTAATAATATGAGTTAGCTTGATAATAATAAGAGTAATAAGTATAGTAATTGTCGTTCCATCGATCATATCTGCACAATATGGTTAATAATATGAGTTAGATTAATAGTAATGAGTGTAATAAGTATAGTAATTGTCATTCTATCGATCATATAAGCATAATATGGCTAATAATATGAGTTAGATTCATAATAATAAGAGTAATAACTATAGTAATTGTCGTTCTATCGATCATATAAGAATAATATGGCGAATAATATGATTTAGATTGATAATAATAAGAGTAATAAGTATAGTAATTGTCGTTCTATCGATCATATCTGCACAATATGGTTAATAATATGAGTTAGATTAGTAGTAATGAGTGTAATAAGTACAGTAATTGTTCTATCGATCATATAAGCATAATATGGCGAATAATATGATTTAGACTGATAATAATAAGAGTAATAAGTATAGTAATTGTCGTTCTATCGATCATATAAGCATAATATCGCTAATAATATGAGTTAGCTTGATAATAATAAGAGTAATAAGTATAGTAATTGTCGTTCTATCGATCATATCTGCACAATATGGTTAATAATATGAGTTAGATTAATAGTAATGAGTGTAATAAGTATAGTAATTGTCGTTCTATCGATCATATAAGATTAATATGGCGAATAATACGATTTAGATTGATAATAATAAGAGTAATGAGTATAGTAATTGTCGTTCTATCGATCATATAAGCATAATATGGCTAATAATATGAGTTAGATTGATAATAATAAGAGTAATAAGTATAGTAATTCTCGTTCTATCGATCATATAAGCATAATATCGCTAATAATATGAGTTAGATTGATAACAATAAGAGTAATAAGTATAGTAATTGCCGTTCTATCGATCATATATGCATAATGTGGCTAATAATATGAGTTAGATTGATAATAATAAGAGTAATAAGTATAGTAATTGTCGTTCTATCGATCATATCTGCAGAATATGGTTAATAATATGAGATAGATTAATAATAATAAGAATAATAAGTATAGTAATTGTCGTTCTATCGACCATGGAAGCATAATATGGCTAATAATATGAGTTAGATTGATAATGATAAGAGTAATAAGTATAGTAATTGTCGTTCTATCGATCATATCTGCACAATATGGTTAATAATATGAGTTAGATTAGTAGTAATGAGTGTAATAAGTACAGTAATTGTTCTATCGATCATATAAGCATAATATGGCGAATAATATGATTTAGACTGATAATAATAAGAGTAATAAGTATAGTAATTGTCGTTCTATCGATCATATAAGCATAATATGGCTAATAATATGAGTTAGATTCATAATAATAAGAGTAATAACTATAGTAATTGTCGTTCTATCGATCATATAAGAATAATATGGCGAATAATATGATTTAGATTGATAATAATAAGAGTAATAAGTATAGTAATTGTCGTTCTATCGATCATATCTGCACAATATGGTTAATAATATGAGTTAGATTAGTAGTAATGAGTGTAATAAGTACAGTAATTGTTCTATCGATCATATAAGCATAATATGGCGAATAATATGATTTAGACTGATAATAATAAGAGTAATAAGTATAGTAATTGTCGTTCTATCGATCATATAAGCATAATATCTCTAATAATATGAGTTAGCTTGATAATAATAAGAGTAATAAGTATAGTAATTGTCGTTCTATCGATCATATCTGCACAATATGGTTAATAATATGAGTTAGATTAATAGTAATGAGTGTAATAAGTATAGTAATTGTCGTTCTATCGATCATATAAGAATAATATGGCGAATAATACGATTTAGATTGATAATAATAAGAGTAATAAGTATAGTAATTGTCGTTCTATCGATCATATAAGCATAATATGGCTAATAATATGAGTTAGATTGATAATAATAAGAGTAATAAGTATAGTAATTCTCGTTCTATCGATCATATAAGCATAATATCGCTAATAATATGAGTTAGATTGATAACAATAAGAGTAATAAGTATAGTAATTGCCGTTCTATCGATCATATATGCATAATGTGGCTAATAATATGAGTTAGATTGATAATAATAAGAGTAATAAGTATAGTAATTGTCGTTCTATCGATCATATCTGCAGAATATGGTTAATAATATGAGATAGATTAATAATAATAAGAATAATAAGTATAGTAATTGTCGTTCTATCGACCATGGAAGCATAATATGGCTAATAATATGAGTTAGATTGATAATGATAAGAGTAATAAGTATAGTAATTGTCGTTCTATCGATCATATCTGCACAATATGGTTAATAATATGAGTTAGATTAATAGTAATGAGTGTAATAAGTATAGTAATTGTCGTTCTATCGATCATATAAGAATAATATGGCGAATAATACGATTTAGATTGATAATAATAAGAGTAATAAGTATAGTAAGTGTCGTTCTATCGATCATATAAGCATAATATGGCTAATAATATGAGTTAGATTGATAATAATAAGAGTAATAAGTATAGTAATTCTCGTTCTATCGATCATATAAGCATAATATCGCTAATAATATGAGTTAGATTGATAACAATAAGAGTAATAAGTATAGTAATTGCCGTTCTATCGATCATATATGCATAATGTGGCTAATAATATGAGTTAGATTGATAATAATAAGAGTAATAAGTATAGTAATTGTCGTTCTATCGATCATATCTGCAGAATATGGTTAATAATATGAGATAGATTAATAATAATAAGAATAATAAGTATAGTAATTGTCGTTCTATCGACCATGGAAGCATAATATGGCTAATAATATGAGTTAGATTGATAATGATAAGAGTAATAAGTATAGTAATTGTCGTTCTATCGATCATATCTGCACAATATGGTTAATAATATGAGTTAGATTAGTAGTAATGAGTGTAATAAGTACAGTAATTGTTCTATCGATCATATAAGCATAATATGGCGAATAATATGATTTAGACTGATAATAATGAGAGTAATAAGTATAGTAATTGTCGTTCTATCGATCATATAAGCATAATATGGCTAATAATATGAGTTAGATTCATAATAATAAGAGTAATAACTATAGTAATTGTCGTTCTATCGATCATATAAGAATAATATGGCGAATAATATGATTTAGATTGATAATAATAAGAGTAATAAGTATAGTAATTGTCGTTCTATCGATCATATAAGCATAATATGGCTAATAATACGAGTTAGATTGATAATAATAAGAGTAATAAGTATAGTAATTGTCGTTCTATCGATCATATCTGCATAATATGGTTAATAATATGAGTTAGATTAATAATAATAAGAATAATAAGTATAGTAATTGGAGTTCTATCGACCATGGAAGCATAATATGGCTAATAATATGAGTTAGATTGATAATGATAAGAGTAATAAGTATAGTAATTGTCGTTCTATCGATCATATCTGCACAATATGGTTAATAATATGAGTTAGATTAGTAGTAATGAGTGTAATAAGTACAGTAATTGTTCTATCGATCATATAAGCATAATATGGCGAATAATATGATTCAGACTGATAATAATAAGAGTAATAAGTATAGTAATTGTCGTTCTATGGATCATACAAGCATAATATCGCTAATAATATGAGTTAGCTTGATAATAATAAGAGTAATAAGTATAGTAATTGTCGTTCTATCGATCATATCTGCACAATATGGTTAATAATATGAGTTAGATTAGTAGTAATGAATGTAATAAGTACAGTAATTGTTCTATCGATCATATAAGCATAATATGGCGAATAATATGATTTAGACTGATAATAATAAGAGTAATAAGTATAGTAATTGTCGTTCTATCGATCATATAAGCATAATATCGCTAATAATATGAGTTAGCTTGATAATAATAAGAGTAATAAGTATAGTAATTGTCGTTCTATCGATCATATCTGCACAATATGGTTAATAATATGAGTTAGATTAATAGTAATGAGTGTAATAAGTATAGTAATTGTCGTTCTATCGATCATATAAGAATAATATGGCGAATAATACGATTTAGATTGATAATAATAAGAGTAATAAGTATAGTAATTGACGTTCTATCGATCATATAAGCATAATATGGCTAATAATATGAGTTAGATTGATAATAATAAGAGTAATAAGTATAGTAATTGTCGTTCTATCGATCATATAAGCATAATATCGCTAATAATATGAGTTAGATTGATAACAATAAGAGTAATAAGTATAGTAATTGCCGTTCTATCGATCATATATGCATAATGTGGCTAATAATATGAGTTAGATTGATAATAATAAGAGTAATAAGTATAGTAATTGTCGTTCTATCGATCATATCTGCATAATATGGTTAATAATATGAGTTAGATTAATAATAATAAGAATAATAAGTATAGTAATTGGAGTCCTATCGACCATGGAAGCATAATATGGCTAATAATATGAGTTAGATTGATAATAATAAGAGTAATAAGTATACTAATTGTCGTTCTATCGATCATATCTGCACAATATGGTTAATAATATCAGTTAGATTAATAGTAATGAGTGTAATAAGTATAGTAATTGTCGTTCTATCGATCATATAAGCATAATATGGCTAATAATATGAGTTAGATTGATAATAATAAGAGTAATAACTATAGTAATTGCCGTTCTAGCGATCATATAAGCATAATATGGCGAATAATATGATTTAGATTGATAATAATAAGAGTAATAAGTATAGTAATTGTCGTTCTATCGATCATATAAGCATAATATCGCTAATAATATGAGTTAGATTGATAACAATAAGAGTAATAAGTATAGTAATTGCCGTTCTATCGATCATATATGCATAATGTGGCTAATAATATGAGTTAGATTGATAATAATAAGAGTAATAAGTATAGTAATTGTCGGTCTATCGATCATATCTGCACAATATGGTTAATAATATGAGTTAGATTAATAGTAATGAGTGTAATAAGTATAGTAATTGTCGTTCTATCGATCATATAAGCATAATATGGCGAATAATATAATTTAGATTGATAATAATAAGAGTAATAAGTATATTAATTGTCGTTCTATCGATCATATAAGCATAATATGGCTAATAATATGAATTAGATTGATAATAATAAGAGTAATAAGTATAGTAATTGTCGTTCTATCGATCATATAAGCATAATATGGCTAATAATATGAATTAGATTGATAATAATAAGAGTAATAAGTATAGTAATTGTCGTTCTATCGATCATATAAGCATAATATGGCGAATAATATCATTTAGATTGATAATAATATGAGTAATAAGTATAGTAATTGTCGTTCTATCGATCATATAAGCATAATATGGCTAATAATCTGAGTTGGATTGATGATAATAAGAGTAATAAGTATAGTAATTGTCGTTCTATCGATCATATCTGCAGAATATGGTTAATAATATGAGATAGATTAATAATAATAAGAATAATAAGTATAGTAATTGTCGTTCTATCGACCATGGAAGCATAATATGGCTAATAATATGAGTTAGAGTGATAATAATAAGAGTAATAAGTATAGTAATTGTCGTTCTATCGATCACATCTGCACAATATGGTTAATAATATGAGTTAGATTAGTAGTAACGAGTGTAATAAGTATAGTAATTGTCGTTCTATCGATCATATAAGCATAATATGGCTAATAATATGAGTTAGATTGATAATAATAAGAGTAATAAGTATATTAATTGTCGTTCTATCGATCATATAAGCATAGTATGGCTAATAATATGAATTAGATTGATAATAATAAGAGTAATAAGTATAGTAATTGTCGTTCTATCGATCATATAAGCATAATATGGCTAATAATATGAATTAGATTGATAATAATAAGAGTAATAAGTATAGTAATTGTCGGTCTATCGATCATATTAGCATAATATGGCGAAGAGTATCATTTAGATTGATAATAATATGAGTAATAAGTATAGTAATTGTCGTTCTACCGATCATATAAGCATAATATGGCTAATAATATGAGTTAGATTGATAATAATAAGAGTAATAAGTATAGTAATTGTCGTTCTATCGATCATATCTGCATAATATGGTTAATAATATGAGATAGATTAATAATAGTAAGAATAATAAGTATAGTAATTGTCGTTCTATCGACCATGGAAGCATAATATGGCTAATAATATGAGTTAGATTGATAATAATAAGAGTAATAAGTATAGTAATTGTCGTTCTATCGGTCATATAAGCATAATATCGCTAATAATATGAGTTAGCTTGATAATAATAAGAGTAATAAGTATAGTAATTGTCGTTCTATCGATCATATCTGCACAATATGGTTAATAATATGAGTTAGATTAATAGTAATGAGTGTAATAAGTATAGTAATTGTCGTTCTATCGATCATATAAGAGTAATATGGCGAATAATATGATTTAGATTGATAATAATAAGAGTAATAAGTATAGTAATTGTCGTTCTATCGATCATATAAGCATATTATGGCTAATAATATGATTTAGATTGATAATAATAAGAGTAATATGTATAGTAATTGTCGTTCTATGGATCATACAAGCATAATATCGCTAATAATATGAGTTAGCTTGATAATAATAAGAGTAATAAGTATAGTAATTGTCGTTCTATCGATCATATCTGCACAATATGGTTAATAATATGAGTTAGATTAGTAGTAATGAGTGTAATAAGTACAGTAATTGTTCTATCGATCATATAAGCATAATATGGCGAATAATATGATTTAGACTGATAATAATAAGAGTAATAAGTATAGTAATTGTCGTTCTATCGATCATATAAGCATAATATCGCTAATAATATGAGTTAGCTTGATAATAATAAGAGTAATAAGTATAGTAATTGTCGTTCTATCGATCATATCTGCACAATATGGTTAATAATATGAGTTAGATTAATAGTAATGAGTGTAATAAGTATAGTAATTGTCGTTCTATCGATCATATAAGAATAATATGGCGAATAATACGATTTAGATTGATAATAATAAGAGTAATAAGTATAGTAATTGACGATCTATCGATCATATAAGCATAATATGGCTAATAATATGAGTTAGATTGATAATAATAAGAGTAATAAGTATAGTAATTGTCGTTCTATCGATCATATAAGCATAATATCGCTAATAATATGAGTTAGATTGATAACAATAAGAGTAATAAGTATAGTAATTGTCGTTCTATCGATCATATAAGCATATTATGGCTAATAATATGATTTAGATTGATAATAATAAGAGTAATAAGTATAGTAATTGTCGTTCTATGGATCATACAAGCATAATATCGCTAATAATATGAGTTAGCTTGATAATAATAAGAGTAATAAGTATAGTAATTGTCGTTCTATCGACCATGGAAGCATAATATGGCTAATAATACGAGTTAGATTGATAATAATAAGAGTAATAAGTATATTAATTGCCGTTCTATCGACCATATAAGCATAATATGGCGAATAATATGATTTAGATTGATAATAATAAGAGTAATAAGTATAGTAATTGTCGTTCTATCGATCACATAAGCATAATACGGCTAATAATATGAGTTAGCTTGATAATAATAAGAGTAATAAGTATAGTAATTGTCGTTCTATCGATCATATCTGCACAATATGGTTAATAATATGAGTTAGATTAACAGTAATGAGTGCAATAAGTATAGTAATTGTCGGTCTATCGATCATATAAGAGTAATATGGCGAATAATATGATTTAGATTGATAATAATAAGAGTAATAAGTATAGTAATTGTCGTTCTATCGATCATATAAGCACAATATGGCTAATAATATGAGTTAGATTGATAATAATAAGAGTAATAAGTATAGTAATTGTCGTTCTATCGATCATATCTGCAGAATATGGTTAATAATATGAGATAGATTAATAATAATAAGAATAATAAGTATAGTAATTGTCGTTCTATCGACCATGGAAGCATAATATGGCTAATAATATGAGTTAGATTGATAATGATAAGAGTAATAAGTATAGTAATTGTCGTTCTATCGATCATATCTGCACAATATGGTTAATAATATGAGTTAGATTAGTAGTAATGAGTGTAATAAGTACAGTAATTGTTCTATCGATCATATAAGCATAATATGGCGAATAATATGATTTAGACTGATAATAATAAGAGTAATAAGTATAGTAATTGTCGTTCTATCGATCATATAAGCATAATATGGCTAATAATATGAGTTAGATTCATAATAATAAGAGTAATAACTATAGTAATTGTCGTTCTATCGATCATATAAGAATAATATGGCGAATAATATGATTTAGATTGATAATAATAAGAGTAATAAGTATAGTAATTGTCGTTCTATCGATCATATAAGCATAATATGGCTAATAATACGAGTTAGATTGATAATAATAAGAGTAATAAGTATAGTAATTGTCGTTCTATCGATCATATCTGCATAATATGGTTAATAATATGAGTTAGATTAATAATAATAAGAATAATAAGTATAGTAATTGGAGTTCTATCGACCATGGAAGCATAATATGGCTAATAATATGAGTTAGATTGATAATGATAAGAGTAATAAGTATAGTAATTGTCGTTCTATCGATCATATCTGCACAATATGGTTAATAATATGAGTTAGATTAGTAGTAATGAGTGTAATAAGTACAGTAATTGTTCTATCGATCATATAAGCATAATATGGCGAATAATATGATTTAGACTGATAATAATAAGAGTAATAAGTATAGTAATTGTCGTTCTATGGATCATACAAGCATAATATCGCTAATAATATGAGTTAGCTTGATAATAAGAAGAGTAATAAGTATAGTAATTGTCGTTCTATCGATCATATCTGCACAATATGGTTAATAATATGAGTTAGATTAGTAGTAATGAGTGCAATAAGTACAGTAATTGTTCTATCGATCATATAAGCATAATATGGCGAATAATATGATTTAGACTGATAATAATAAGAGTAATAAGTATAGTAATTGTCGTTCTATCGATCATATAAGCATAATATCGCTAATAATATGAGTTAGCTTGATAATAATAAGAGTAATAAGTATAGTAATTGTCGTTCTATCGATCATATCTGCACAATATGGTTAATAATGTGAGTAAGATTAATAGTAATGAGTGTAATAAGTATAGTAATTGTCGTTCTATCGATCATATAAGAATAATATGGCGAATAATACGATTTAGATTGATAATAATAAGAGTAATAAGTATAGTAATTGACGTTCTATCGATCATATAAGCATAATATGGCTAATAATATGAGTTAGATTGATAATAATAAGAGTAATAAGTATAGTAATTGTCGTTCTATCGATCATATAAGCATAATATCGCTAATAATATGAGTTAGATTGATAACAATAAGAGTAATAAGTATAGTAATTGCCGTTCTATCGATCATATATGCATAATGTGGCTAATAATATGAGTTAGATTGATAATAATAAGAGTAATAAGTATAGTAATTGTCGTTCTATCGATCATATCTGCATAATATGGTTAATAATATGAGTTAGATTAATAATAATAAGAATAATAAGTATAGTAATTGGAGTCCTATCGACCATGGAAGCATAATATGGCTAATAATATGAGTTAGATTGATAATAATAAGAGTAATAAGTATACTAATTGTCGTTCTATCGATCATATCTGCACAATATGGTTAATAATATCAGTTAGATTAATAGTAATGAGTGTAATAAGTATAGTAATTGTCGTTCTATCGATCATATAAGCATAATATGGCTAATAATATGAGTTAGATTGATAATAATAAGAGTAATAACTATAGTAATTGCCGTTCTAGCGATCATATAAGCATAATATGGCGAATAATATGATTTAGATTGATAATAATAAGAGTAATAAGTATAGTAATTGTCGTTCTATCGATCATATAAGCATAATATCGCTAATAATATGAGTTAGATTGATAACAATAAGAGTAATAAGTATAGTAATTGCCGTTCTATCGATCATATATGCATAATGTGGCTAATAATATGAGTTAGATTGATAATAATAAGAGTAATAAGTATAGTAATTGTCGGTCTATCGATCATATCTGCACAATATGGTTAAGAATATGAGTTAGATTAATAGTAATGAGTGTAATAAGTATAGTAATTGTCGTTCTATCGATCATATAAGCATAATATGGCGAATAATATAATTTAGATTGATAATAATAAGAGTAATAAGTATATTAATTGTCGTTCTATCGATCGTATAAGCATAATATGGCTAATAATATGAATTAGATTGATAATAATAAGAGTAATAAGTATAGTAATTGTCGTTCTATCGATCATATAAGCATAATATGGCTAATAATATGAATTAGATTGATAATAATAAGAGTAATAAGTATAGTAATTGTCGTTCTATCGATCATATAAGCATAATATGGCGAATAATATCATTTAGATTGATAATAATATGAGTAATAAGTATAGTAATTGTCGTTCTATCGATCATATAAGCATAATATGGCTAATAATCTGAGTTGGGTTGATGATAATAAGAGTAATAACTATAGTAATTGTCGTTCTATCGATCATATCTGCAGAATATGGTTAATAATATGAGATAGATTAATAATAATAAGAATAATAAGTATAGTAATTGTCGTTCTATCGACCATGGAAGCATAATATGGCTAATAATATGAGTTAGAGTGATAATAATAAGAGTAATAAGTATAGTAATTGTCGTTCTATCGATCACATCTGCACAATATGGTTAATAATATGAGTTAGATTAGTAGTAACGAGTGTAATAAGTATAGTAATTGTCGTTCTATCGATCATATAAGCATAATATGGCTAATAATATGAGTTAGATTGATAATAATAAGAGTAATAAGTATATTAATTGTCGTTCTATCTATCATATAAGCATAGTATGGCTAATAATATGAATTAGATTGATAATAATAAGAGTAATAAGTATAGTAATTGTCGTTCTATCGATCATATAAGCATAATATGGCTAATAATATGAATTAGATTGATAATAATAAGAGTAATAAGTATAGTCAATTGTCGGTCTATCGATCATATTAGCATAATATGGCGAAGAGTATCATTTAGATTGATAATAATATGAGTAATAAGTATAGTAATTGTCGTTCTACCGATCATATAAGCATAATATGGCTAATAATATGAGTTAGATTGATAATAATAAGAGTAATAAGTATAGTAATTGTCGTTCTATCGATCATATCTGCATAATATGGTTAATAATATGAGATAGATTAATAATAGTAAGAATAATAAGTATAGTAATTGTCGTTCTATCGACCATGGAAGCATAATATGGCTAATAATATGAGTTAGATTGATAATAATAAGAGTAATAAGTATAGTAATTGTCGTTCTATCGACCATGGAAGCATAATATGGCTAATAATACGAGTTAGATTGATAATAATAAGAGTAATAAGTATATTAATTGCCGTTCTATCGACCATATAAGCATAATATGGCGAATAATATGATTTAGATTGATAATAATAAGAGTAATAAGTATAGTAATTGTCGTTCTATCGATCACATAAGCATAATACGGCTAATAATATGAGTTAGCTTGATAATAATAAGAGTAATAAGTATAGTAATTGTCGTTCTATCGATCATATCTGCACAATATGGTTAATAATATGAGTTAGATTAACAGTAATGAGTGCAATAAGTATAGTAATTGTCGGTCTATCGATCATATAAGAGTAATATGGCGAATAATATGATTTAGATTGATAATAATAAGAGTAATAAGTATAGTAATTGTCGTTCTATCGATCATATAAGCACAATATGGCTAATAATATGAGTTAGATTGATAATAATAAGAGTAATAAGTATAGTAATTGTCGTTCTATCGATCATATCTGCAGAATATGGTTAATAATATGAGATAGATTAATAATAATAAGAATAATAAGTATAGTAATTGTCGTTCTATCGACCATGGAAGCATAATATGGCTAATAATATGAGTTAGATTGATAATGATAAGAGTAATAAGTATAGTAATTGTCGTTCTATCGATCATATCTGCACAATATGGTTAATAATATGAGTTAGATTAGTAGTAATGAGTGTAATAAGTACAGTAATTGTTCTATCGATCATATAAGCATAATATGGCGAATAATATGATTTAGACTGATAATAATAAGAGTAATAAGTATAGTAATTGTCGTTCTATCGATCATATAAGCATAATATGGCTAATAATATGAGTTAGATTCATAATAATAAGAGTAATAACTATAGTAATTGTCGTTCTATCGATCATATAAGAATAATATGGCGAATAATATGATTTAGATTGATAATAATAAGAGTAATAAGTATAGTAATTGTCGTTCTATCGATCATATAAGCATAATATGGCTAATAATACGAGTTAGATTGATAATAATAAGAGTAATAAGTATAGTAATTGTCGTTCTATCGATCATATCTGCATAATATGGTTAATAATATGAGTTAGATTAATAATAATAAGAATAATAAGTATAGTAATTGGAGTTCTATCGACCATGGAAGCATAATATGGCTAATAATATGAGTTAGATTGATAATGATAAGAGTAATAAGTATAGTAATTGTCGTTCTATCGATCATATCTGCACAATATGGTTAATAATATGAGTTAGATTAGTAGTAATGAGTGTAATAAGTACAGTAATTGTTCTATCGATCATATAAGCATAATATGGCGAATAATATGATTTAGACTGATAATAATAAGAGTAATAAGTATAGTAATTGTCGTTCTATGGATCATACAAGCATAATATCGCTAATAATATGAGTTAGCTTGATAATAAGAAGAGTAATAAGTATAGTAATTGTCGTTCTATCGATCATATCTGCACAATATGGTTAATAATATGAGTTAGATTAGTAGTAATGAGTGCAATAAGT
Organism: Megachile rotundata; assembly: GCF_050947335.1. Classification (NCBI taxonomy): domain Eukaryota; kingdom Metazoa; phylum Arthropoda; class Insecta; order Hymenoptera; family Megachilidae; genus Megachile; species Megachile rotundata. The sequence goes on from NW_027473425.1 coordinate 211,396, forward strand.
ACAGTAATTGTTCTATCGATCATATAAGCATAATATGGCGAATAATATGATTTAGACTGATAATAATAAGAGTAATAAGTATAGTAATTGTCGTTCTATCGATCATATAAGCATAATATCGCTAATAATATGAGTTAGCTTGATAATAATAAGAGTAATAAGTATAGTAATTGTCGTTCTATCGATCATATCTGCACAATATGGTTAATAATGTGAGTAAGATTAATAGTAATGAGTGTAATAAGTATAGTAATTGTCGTTCTATCGATCATATAAGAATAATATGGCGAATAATACGATTTAGATTGATAATAATAAGAGTAATAAGTATAGTAATTGACGTTCTATCGATCATATAAGCATAATATGGCTAATAATATGAGTTAGATTGATAATAATAAGAGTAATAAGTATAGTAATTGTCGTTCTATCGATCATATAAGCATAATATCGCTAATAATATGAGTTAGATTGATAACAATAAGAGTAATAAGTATAGTAATTGCCGTTCTATCGATCATATATGCATAATGTGGCTAATAATATGAGTTAGATTGATAATAATAAGAGTAATAAGTATAGTAATTGTCGTTCTATCGATCATATCTGCATAATATGGTTAATAATATGAGTTAGATTAATAATAATAAGAATAATAAGTATAGTAATTGGAGTCCTATCGACCATGGAAGCATAATATGGCTAATAATATGAGTTAGATTGATAATAATAAGAGTAATAAGTATACTAATTGTCGTTCTATCGATCATATCTGCACAATATGGTTAATAATATCAGTTAGATTAATAGTAATGAGTGTAATAAGTATAGTAATTGTCGTTCTATCGATCATATAAGCATAATATGGCTAATAATATGAGTTAGATTGATAATAATAAGAGTAATAACTATAGTAATTGCCGTTCTAGCGATCATATAAGCATAATATGGCGAATAATATGATTTAGATTGATAATAATAAGAGTAATAAGTATAGTAATTGTCGTTCTATCGATCATATAAGCATAATATCGCTAATAATATGAGTTAGATTGATAACAATAAGAGTAATAAGTATAGTAATTGCCGTTCTATCGATCATATATGCATAATGTGGCTAATAATATGAGTTAGATTGATAATAATAAGAGTAATAAGTATAGTAATTGTCGGTCTATCGATCATATCTGCACAATATGGTTAAGAATATGAGTTAGATTAATAGTAATGAGTGTAATAAGTATAGTAATTGTCGTTCTATCGATCATATAAGCATAATATGGCGAATAATATAATTTAGATTGATAATAATAAGAGTAATAAGTATATTAATTGTCGTTCTATCGATCGTATAAGCATAATATGGCTAATAATATGAATTAGATTGATAATAATAAGAGTAATAAGTATAGTAATTGTCGTTCTATCGATCATATAAGCATAATATGGCTAATAATATGAATTAGATTGATAATAATAAGAGTAATAAGTATAGTAATTGTCGTTCTATCGATCATATAAGCATAATATGGCGAATAATATCATTTAGATTGATAATAATATGAGTAATAAGTATAGTAATTGTCGTTCTATCGATCATATAAGCATAATATGGCTAATAATCTGAGTTGGGTTGATGATAATAAGAGTAATAACTATAGTAATTGTCGTTCTATCGATCATATCTGCAGAATATGGTTAATAATATGAGATAGATTAATAATAATAAGAATAATAAGTATAGTAATTGTCGTTCTATCGACCATGGAAGCATAATATGGCTAATAATATGAGTTAGAGTGATAATAATAAGAGTAATAAGTATAGTAATTGTCGTTCTATCGATCACATCTGCACAATATGGTTAATAATATGAGTTAGATTAGTAGTAACGAGTGTAATAAGTATAGTAATTGTCGTTCTATCGATCATATAAGCATAATATGGCTAATAATATGAGTTAGATTGATAATAATAAGAGTAATAAGTATATTAATTGTCGTTCTATCTATCATATAAGCATAGTATGGCTAATAATATGAATTAGATTGATAATAATAAGAGTAATAAGTATAGTAATTGTCGTTCTATCGATCATATAAGCATAATATGGCTAATAATATGAATTAGATTGATAATAATAAGAGTAATAAGTATAGTAATTGTCGGTCTATCGATCATATTAGCATAATATGGCGAAGAGTATCATTTAGATTGATAATAATATGAGTAATAAGTATAGTAATTGTCGTTCTACCGATCATATAAGCATAATATGGCTAATAATATGAGTTAGATTGATAATAATAAGAGTAATAAGTATAGTAATTGTCGTTCTATCGATCATATCTGCATAATATGGTTAATAATATGAGATAGATTAATAATAGTAAGAATAATAAGTATAGTAATTGTCGTTCTATCGACCATGGAAGCATAATATGGCTAATAATATGAGTTAGATTGATAATAATAAGAGTAATAAGTATAGTAATTGTCGTTCTATCGGTCATATAAGCATAATATCGCTAATAATATGAGTTAGCTTGATAATAATAAGAGTAATAAGTATAGTAATTGTCGTTCTATCGATCATATCTGCACAATATGGTTAATAATATGAGTTAGGTTAATAGTAATGAGTGTAATAAGTATAGTAATTGTCGTTCTATCGATCATATAAGAGTAATATAGCGAATAATATGATTTAGATTGATAATAATAAGAGTAATAAGTATAGTAATTGTCGTTCTATCGATCATATAAGCATATTATGGCTAATAATATGATTTAGATTGATAATAATAAGAGTAATAAGTATAGTAATTGTCGTTCTATGGATCATACAAGCATAATATCGCTAATAATATGAGTTAGCTTGATAATAATAAGAGTAATAAGTATAGTAATTGTCGTTCTATCGATCATATCTGCACAATATGGTTAATAATATGAGTTAGATTAGTAGTAATGAGTGTAATAAGTACAGTAATTGTTCTATCGATCATATAAGCATAGTATGGCGAATAATATGATTTAGACTGATAATAATAAGAGTAATAAGTATAGTAATTGTCGTTCTATCGATCATATAAGCATAATATCGCTAATAATATGAGTTAGCTTGATAATAATAAGAGTAATAAGTATAGTAATTGTCGTTCTATCGATCATATCTGCACAATATGGTTAATAATATGAGTTAGATTAATAGTAATGAGTGTAATAAGTATAGTAATTGTCGTTCTATCGATCATATAAGAATAATATGGCGAATAATACGATTTAGATTGATAATAATAAGAGTAATAAGTATAGTAATTGACGATCTATCGATCATATAAGCATAATATGGCTAATAATATGAGTTAGATTGATAATAATAAGAGTAATAAGTATAGTAATTGTCGTTCTATCGATCATATAAGCATAATATCGCTAATAATATGAGTTAGATTGATAACAATAAGAGTAATAAGTATAGTAATTGTCGTTCTATCGATCATATAAGCATATTATGGCTAATAATATGATTTAGATTGATAATAATAAGACTAATAAGTATAGTAATTGTCGTTCTATGGATCATACAAGCATAATATCGCTAATAATATGAGTTAGCTTGATAATAATAAGAGTAATAAGTATAGTAATTGTCGTTCTATCGACCATGGAAGCATAATATGGCTAATAATACGAGTTAGATTGATAATAATAAGAGTAATAAGTATATTAATTGCCGTTCTATCGACCATATAAGCATAATATGGCGAATAATATGATTTAGATTGATAATAATAAGAGTAATAAGTATAGTAATTGTCGTTCTATCGATCACATAAGCATAATACGGCTAATAATATGAGTTAGCTTGATAATAATAAGAGTAATAAGTATAGTAATTGTCGTTCTATCGATCATATCTGCACAATATGGTTAATAATATGAGTTAGATTAACAGTAATGAGTGCAATAAGTATAGTAATTGTCGGTCTATCGATCATATAAGAGTAATATGGCGAATAATATGATTTAGATTGATAATAATAAGAGTAATAAGTATAGTAATTGTCGTTCTATCGATCATATAAGCACAATATGGCTAATAATATGAGTTAGATTGATAATAATAAGAGTAATAAGTATAGTAATTGTCGTTCTATCGATCATATAAGCATAATATGGTTAATAATATTTATTATATTAATAATAATATGAATAATAGGTATAGTAATTGTCGTTCTATCGACCATGGAAGCATAATATGGCTAATAATACGAGTTAGATTGATAATAATAAGAGTAATAAGTATATTAATTGCCGTTCTATCGACCATATAAGCATAATATGGCGAATAATATGATTTAGCTTGATAATAATAAGAGTAATAAGTTTAGTAATTGTCGTTCTATCGATCATATAAGCATAATATGGCTAACAATATGAATTAGATTGATAATAATAAGAGTAATAAGTATAGTAATTGTCGTTCTATCGATCATATAAGCATAATATGGCTAATAATATGAGTTAGATTGATAATAATAAGAGTAATAAGTATAGTAATTGTCGTTCTATGGATCATACAAGCATAATATCGCTAATAATATGAGCTAGCTTGATAATAATAAGAGTAATATGTATAGTAATTGTCGTTCTATCGATCATATCTGCACAATATGGTTAATAATATGAGTTAGATTAATAGTAATGAGTGTAATAAGTATAGTAATTGTCGTTCTATCGATCATATAAGCGTAATATGGCGAATAATATGATTTAGATTGATAATAATAAGAGTAATAAGTATAGTAATTGTCGTTCTATCGATCATATAAGCACAATATGGCTAATAATATGAGTTAGATTGATAATAATAAGAGTAATAAGTATAGTAATTGTCGTTCTATCGATCATATAAGCATAATATGGTTAATAATATTTATTATATTAATAATAATATGAATAATAGGTATAGTAATTGTCGTTCTATCGACCATGGAAGCATAATATGGCTAATAATACGAGTTAGATTGATAATAATAAGAGTAATAAGTATATTAATTGCCGTTCTATCGACCATATAAGCATAATACGGCGAATAATATGATTTAGCTTGATAATAATAAGAGTAATAAGTATAGTAATTGTCGTTCTATCGATCATATAAGCACAATATGGCTAATAATATGAGTTAGATTGATAATAATAAGAGTAATAAGTATAGTAATTGTCGTTCTATCGATCATATAAGCATAATATCGCTAATAATATGAGTTAGCTTGATAATAATAAGAGTAATAAGTATAGTAATTGTCGTTCTATCGATCATATCTGCACAATATGGTTAATAATATGAGTTAGATTAATAGTAATGAGTGTAATAAGTATAGTAATCATCGTTCGATCGATCATATAAGAATAATATGGCGAATAATATGATTTAGATTGATAATAATAAGAGTAATAAGTATAGTAATTGTCGTTCTATCGATCATATGAGCATAATATGGCGAATAATATCATTTAGATTGATAATAATATGAGTAATAAGTTTAGTAATTGTCGTTCTATCGATCATATCTGCACAATATGGTTAATAATATGAGTTAGATTAATAGTAATGAGTGTAATAAGTATAGTAATTGTCGTTCTATCGATCATATAAGAATAATATGGCGAATAATATGATTTAGATTGATAATAATAAGAGTAATAAGTATAGTAATTGTCGTTCTATCGATCATATAAGCATAATATCGCTAATAATATGAGTTAGCTTGATAATAATAAGAGTAATAAGTATAGTAATTGTCGTTCTATCGATCATATCTGCACAATATGGCTAATAATATGAGTTAGATTGATAATAATAAGAGTAATAAGTATAGTAATTGTCGTTCTATCGATCATATAAGCATAATATGGTTAATAATATGAGTTAGATTAATAATAATAAGAGTAATAAGTATAGTAATTGTCGTTCTATCGATCATATGAGCATAATATGGCGAATAATATCATTTAGATTGATAATAATATGAGTAATAAGTATATTAATTGTCGTTCTATCGATCATATAAGCATAATATGGCTAATAATATGAGTTAGCTTGATAATAATAAGAGTAATAAGTTTAGTAATTGTCGTTCTATCGATCATATAAGCATAATATGGCTAATAATATGAATTAGATTGATAATAATAAGAGTAATAAGTATAGTAATTGTCGTTCTATCGATCATATTAGCATAATATGGCGAATAATATCATTTAGATTGATAATAATATGAGTATTAATTATAGTAATTGTCGTTCTATCGATCATATAAGCATAATATGGCTAATAATATGAATTAGATTGATAATAATAAGAGTAATAAGTAGAGTAATTGTCGTTCTATCGATCATATAAGCATAATATGGCTATTAATATGAGTTAGATTGATAATAATAAGAGTAATAAGTATAGTAATTGTCGTTCTATCGATCATATCTGCATAATATGGTTAATAATATGAGATAGATTAATAATAATAAGAATAATAAGTATAGTAATTGTCGTTCTATCGACCATGGAAGCATAATATGGCTAATAATATGAGTTAGATTGATAATAATAAGAGTAATAAGTATAGTAATTGTCGTTCTATCGGTCATATAAGCATAATATCGCTAATAATATGAGTTAGCTTGATAATAATAAGAGTAATAAGTTTAGTAATTGTCGTTCTATCGATCATATCTGCACAATATGGTTAATAATATGAGTTAGATTAATAGTAATGAGTGTAATAAGTATAGTAATTGTCGTTCTATCGATCATATAAGAATAATATGGCGAATAATATGATTTAGATTGATAATAATAAGAGTAATAAGTATAGTAATTGTCGTTCTATCGATCATATAAGCATAATATGGCTAATAATATGAGTTAGATTGATAATAATAAGAGTCATAAGTATAGTAATTGTCGTTCTATCGATCATATAAGCATAATATGGTTAATAATATTTATTAGATTAATAATAATATGAATAATAAGTATAGTAATTGTCGTTCTATCGACCATGGAAGCATAATATGGCTAATAATACGAGTTAGATTGATAATAATAAGAGTAATAAGTATATTAATTGCCGTTCTATCGACCATATAAGCATAATATGGCGAATAATATGATTTAGATTGATAATAATAAGAGTAATAAGTATAGTAATTGTCGTTCTATCGATCACATAAGCATAATACGGCTAATAATATGATTTAGCTTGATAATAATAAGAGTAATAAGTATAGTAATTGTCGTTCTATCGATCATATAAGCATAATATGGCTAATAATATGAGTTAGATTGATAATAATAAGAGTAATAAGTATATTAATTGTCGTTCTATCGATCATATAAGCATAGTATGGCTAATAATATGAATTAGATTGATAATAATAAGAGTAATAAGTATAGTAATTGTCGTTCTATCGATCATATAAGCACAATATGGCTAATAATATGAGTTAGATTGATAATAATAAGAGTAATAAGTATAGTAATTGTCGTTCTATCGATCATATAAGCATAATATGGTTAATAATATTTATTATATTAATAATAATATGAATAATAGGTATAGTAATTGTCGTTCTATCGACCATGGAAGCATAATATGGCTAATAATACGAGTTAGATTGATAATAATAAGAGTAATAAGTATATTAATTGCCGTTCTATCGACCATATAAGCATAATATGGCGAATAATATGATTTAGCTTGATAATAATAAGAGTAATAAGTTTAGTAATTGTCGTTCTATCGATCATATAAGCATAATATGGCTAACAATATGAATTAGATTGATAATAATAAGAGTAATAAGTATAGTAATTGTCGTTCTATCGATCATAAAGGCATAATATGGCTAATAATATGAGTTAGATTGATAATAATAAGAGTAATAAGTATAGTAATTGTCGTTCTATGGATCATACAAGCATAATATCGCTAATAATTTGAGCTAGCTTGATAATAATATGAGTAATATGTATAGTAATTGTCGTTCTATCGATCATATCTGCACAATATGGTTAATAATATGAGTTAGATTAATAGTAATGAGTGTAATAAGTATAGTAATTGTCGTTCTATCGATCATATAAGCGTAATATGGCGAATAATATGATTTAGATTGATAATAATAAGAGTAATAAGTATAGTAATTGTCGTTCTATCGATCATATAAGCACAATATGGCTAATAATATGAGTTAGATTGATAATAATAAGAGTAATAAGTATAGTAATTGTCGTTCTATCGATCATATAAGCATAATATGGTTAATAATATTTATTATATTAATAATAATATGAATAATAGGTATAGTAATTGTCGTTCTATCGACCATGGAAGCATAATATGGCTAATAATACGAGTTAGATTGATAATAATAAGAGTAATAAGTATAGTAATTGTCGTTCTATCGATCATATCTGCACAATATGGTTAATAATATGAGTTAGATTAATAGTAATGAGTGTAATAAGTATAGTAATTGTCGTTCTATCGATCATATAAGAATAATATGGCGAATAATATGATTTAGATTGATAATAATAAGAGTAATAAGTATAGTAATTGTCGTTCTATCGATCATATAAGCATAATATGGCTAATAATATGATTTAGATTGATAATAATAAGAGTAATAAGTATAGTAATTGTCGTTCTATCGATCACATAAGCATAATACGGCTAATAATATGAGTTAGCTTGATAATAATAAGAGTAATAAGTATAGTAATTGTCGTTCTATCGATCATATCTGCACAATATGGTTAATAATATGAGTTAGATTAACAGTAATGAGTGCAATAAGTATAGTAATTGTCGGTCTATCGATCATATAAGCATAATATGGCTAATAATATTAGTTAGATTGATAATAATAAGAGTAATATGTGTAGTAATTGCCGTTCTATCGACCATATAAGCATAATATGGCGAATAATATGATTTGGATTGATAATAATAAGAGTAATAAGTATAGTAATTGTCGTTCTATCGATCATATAAGCATAATATCGCTAATAATATGAGTTAGCTTGATAATAATAAGAGTAATAAGTATAGTAATTGTCGTTCTATCGATCATATCTGCACAATATGGTTAATAATATGAGTTAGATTAATAGTAATGAGTGTAATAAGTATAGTAATCGTCGTTCGATCGATCATATAAGAATAATATGGCGAATAATATGATTTAGATTGATAATAATAAGAGTAATAAGTATAGTAATTGTCGTTCTATCGATCATATGAGCATAATATGGCGAATAATATCATTTAGATTGATAATAATATGAGTAATAAGTTTAGTAATTGTCGTTCTATCGATCATATCTGCACAATATGGTTAATAATATGAGTTAGATTAATAGTAATGAGTGTAATAAGTATAGTAATTGTCGTTCTATCGATCATATAAGAATAATATGGCGAATAATATGATTTAGATTGATAATAATAAGAGTAATAAGTATAGTAATTGTCGTTCTATCGATCATATAAGCATAATATCGCTAATAATATGAGTTAGCTTGATAATAATAAGAGTAATAAGTATAGTAATTGTCGTTCTATCGATCATATCTGCACAATATGGCTAATAATATGAGTTAGATTGATAATAATAAGAGTAATAAGTATAGTAATTGTCGTTCTATCGATCATATGAGCATAATATGGCGAATAATATCATTTAGATTGATAATAATATGAGTAATAAGTATATTAATTGTCGTTCTATCGATCATATAAGCATAATATGGCTAATAATATGAGTTAGATTGATAATAATAAGAGTCATAAGTATAGTAATTGTCGTTCTATCGATCATATAAGCATAATATGGTTAATAATATTTATTAGATTAATAATAATATGAATAATAAGTATAGTAATTGTCGTTCTATCGACCATGGAAGCATAATATGGCTAATAATACGAGTTAGATTGATAATAATAAGAGTAATAAGTATATTAATTGCCGTTCTATCGACCATATAAGCATAATATGGCGAATAATATGATTTAGATTGATAATAATAAGAGTAATAAGTATAGTAATTGTCGTTCTATCGATCACATAAGCATAATACGGCTAATAATATGATTTAGCTTGATAATAATAAGAGTAATAAGTATAGTAATTGTCGTTCTATCGATCATATAAGCATAATATGGCTAATAATATGAGTTAGATTGATAATAATAAGAGTAATAAGTATATTAATTGTCGTTCTATCGATCATATAAGCATAGTATGGCTAATAATATGAATTAGATTGATAATAATAAGAGTAATAAGTATAGTAATTGTCGTTCTATCGATCATATAAGCACAATATGGCTAATAATATGAGTTAGATTGATAATAATAAGAGTAATAAGTATAGTAATTGTCGTTCTATCGATCATATAAGCATAATATGGTTAATAATATTTATTATATTAATAATAATATGAATAATAGGTATAGTAATTGTCGTTCTATCGACCATGGAAGCATAATATGGCTAATAATACGAGTTAGATTGATAATAATAAGAGTAATAAGTATATTAATTGCCGTTCTATCGACCATATAAGCATAATATGGCGAATAATATGATTTAGCTTGATAATAATAAGAGTAATAAGTTTAGTAATTGTCGTTCTATCGATCATATAAGCATAATATGGCTAACAATATGAATTAGATTGATAATAATAAGAGTAATAAGTATAGTAATTGTCGTTCTATCGATCATAAAGGCATAATATGGCTGATAATATGAGTTAGATTGATAATAATAAGAGTAATAAGTATAGTAATTGTCGTTCTATGGATCATACAAGCATAATATCGCTAATAATATGAGTTAGCTTGATAATAATAAGAGTAATAAGTATAGTAATTGTCGTTCTATCGATCATATCTGCACAATATGGTTAATAATATGAGTTAGATTAATAGTAATGAGTGTAATAAGTATAGTAATTGTCGTTCTATCGATCATATAAGCGTAATATGGCGAATAATATGATTTAGATTGATAATAATAAGAGTAATAAGTATAGTAATTGTCGTTCTATCGATCATATAAGCACAATATGGCTAATAATATGAGTTAGATTGATAATAATAAGAGTAATAAGTATAGTAATTGTCGTTCTATCGATCATATAAGCATAATATGGTTAATAATATTTATTAGATTAATAATAATATGAATAATAGGTATAGTAATTGTCGTTCTATCGACCATGGAAGCATAATATGGCTAATAATACGAGTTAGATTGATAATAATAAGAGTAATAAGTATATTAATTGCCGTTCTATCGACCATATAAGCATAATATGGCGAATAATATGATTTAGATTGATAATAATAAGAGTAATAAGTATAGTAATTGTCGTTCTATCGATCACATAAGCATAATACGGCTAATAATATGAGTTAGCTTGATAATAATAAGAGTAATAAGTATAGTAATTGTCGTTCTATCGATCATATCTGCACAATATGGTTAATAATATGAGTTAGATTAACAGTAATGAGTGCAATAAGTATAGTAATTGTCGGTCTATCGATCATATAAGCATAATATGGCTAATAATATTAGTTAGATTGATAATAATAAGAGTAATATGTATAGTAATTGCCGTTCTATCGACCATATAAGCATAATATGGCGAATAATATGATTTGGATTGATAATAATAAGAGTAATAAGTATAGTAATTGTCGTTCTATCGATCATATAAGCATAATATCGCTAATAATATGAGTTAGCTTGATAATAATAAGAGTAATAAGTATAGTAATTGTCGTTCTATCGATCATATAAGCATAATATGGCTAATAATATGAGTTAGATTGATAATAATAAGAGTAATAAGTATAGTAATTGTCGTTCTATCGATCATATCTGCATAATATGGTTAATAATATGAGATAGATTAATAATAATAAGAATAATAAGTATAGTAATTGTCGTTCTATCGACCATGGAAGCATAATATGGCTAATAATATGAGTTAGATTGATAATAATAAGAGTAATAAGTATAGTAATTGTCGTTCTATCGGTCATATAAGCATAATATCGCTAATAATATGAGTTAGCTTGATAATAATAAGAGTAATAAGTTTAGTAATTGTCGTTCTATCGATCATATCTGCACAATATGGTTAATAATATGAGTTAGATTAATAGTAATGAGTGTAATAAGTATAGTAATTGTCGTTCTATCGATCATATAAGAGTAATATGGCGAATAATATGATTTAGATTGATAATAATAAGAGTAGTAAGTATAGTAATTGTCGTTCTGTCGATCATATAAGCATAATATGGCTAATAATATGATTTAGATTGATAATAATAAGAGTAATAAGTATAGTAATTGTCGTTCTATGGATCATATAAGCATAATATCGCTAATAATATGAGTTAGCTTGATAATAATAAGAGTAATAAGTATAGTAATTGTCGTTCTATCGATCATATCTGCACAATATGGTTAATAATATGAGTTAGATTAATAGTAATGAGTGTAATAAGTATAGTAATTGTCGTTCTATCGATCATATAAGCGTAATATGGCGAATAATATGATTTAGATTGATAATAATAAGAGTAATAAGTATAGTAATTGTCGTTCTATCGATCATATAAGCACAATATGGCTAATAATATGAGTTAGATTGATAATAATAAGAGTAATAGGTATAGTAATTGTCGTTCTATCGATCATATAAGCATAATATGGTTAATAATATTTATTATATTAATAATAATATGAATAATAGGTATAGTAATTGTCGTTCTATCGACCATGGAAGCATAATATGGCTAATAATACGAGTTAGATTGATAATAATAAGAGTAATAAGTATAGTAATTGTCGTTCTATCCTTCATATCTGCACAATATGGTTAATAATATGAGTTAGATTAATAGTAATGAGTGTAATAAGTATAGTAATTGTCGTTCTATCGATCATATAAGAATAATATGGCGAATAATATGATTTAGATTGATAATAATAAGAGTAATAAGTATAGTAATTGTCGTTCTATCGATCATATAAGCATAATATGGCTTATAATATGAGTTAGATTAATAATAATAAGAGTAATAAGTATAGTAATTGTCGTTCTATCGATCATATGAGCATAATATAGCGAATAATATCATTTAGATTGATAATGATATGAGTAATAAGTATATTAATTGTCGTTCTATCGATCATATAAGCATAATATGGCTAATAATATGAGTTAGCTTGATAATAATAAGAGTAATAAGTTTAGTAATTGTCGTTCTATCGATCATATAAGCATAACATGGCTAATAATATGAATTAGATTGATAATAATAAGAGTAATAAGTATAGTAATTGTAGTTCTATCGATCATATAAGCATAAAATGGTTAATAATATTTGTTAGATTAATAATAATATGAATAATAAGTATAGTAATTGTCGTTCTATCGACCATGGAAGCATAATATGGCTAATAATACGAGTTAGATTGATAATAATAAGAGTAATAAGTATAGTAATTGTCGTTCTATCGATCATATCTGCACAATATGTTTAATAATATGAGTTAGATTAATAGTAATGAGTGTAATAAGTATAGTAATTGTCATTCTATCGATCATATAAGCATAATGCGGCTAATAATATGAGTTAGATTGATAATAATAAGAGTAATAAGTATATTAATTGTCGTTCTATCGATCATATAAGCATAGTATGGCTAATAATATGAATTAGATTGATAATAATAAGAGTAATAAGTATAGTAATTGTCGTTCTATCGATCATATAAGCATAATATGGCTAATAATATGAATTATATTGATAATAATAAGAGTAATAAGTATAGTAATTGTCGTTCTATCGATCATATTAGCATAATATGGCGAATAGTATCATTTGGATTGATAATAATATGAGTAATAAGTATAGTAATTGTCGTTCTATCGATCATATAAGCATAATATGGCTAATAATATGAGTTAGATTGATAATAATAAGAGTAATAAGTATAGTAATTGTCGTTCTATCGATCATATCTGCATAATATGCTTAATAATATGAGATAGATTAATAATAATAAGAATAATAAGTATAGTAATTGTCGTTCTATCGACCATGGAAGCATAATATGGCTAATAATATGAGTTAGATTGATAATAATAAGAGTAATAAGTATAGTAATTGTCGTTCTATCGGTCATATAAGCATAATATCGCTAATAATATGAGTTAGCTTGATAATAATAAGAGTAATAAGTATAGTAATTGTCGTTCTATCGATTATATCTGCACAATATGGTTAATAATATGAGTTAGATTAATAGTAATGAGTGTAATCAGTATAGTAATTGTCGTTCTATCGATCATATAAGCGTAATATGGCGAATAATATGATTTAGATTGATAATAATAAGAGTAATAAGTATAGTAATTGTCGTTCTATCGATCATATAAGCACAATATGGCTAATAATATGAGTTAGATTGATAATAATAAGAGTAATAAGTATAGTAATTGTCGTTCTATCGATCATATAAGCATAATATGGTTAATAATATTTATTATATTAATAATAATATGAATAATAGGTATAGTAATTGTCGTTCTATCGACCATGGAAGCATAATATGGCTAATAATACGAGTTAGATTGATAATAATAAGAGTAATAAGTATAGTAATTGTCGTTCTATCGATCATATAAGAATAATATGGCGAATAATATGATTTAGATTGATAATAATAAGAGTAATAAGTATAGTAATTGTCGTTCTATCGGTCATATAAGCATAATATCGCTAATAATATGAGTTAGCTTGATAATAATAAGAGTAATAAGTATAGTAATTGTCGTTCTATCGATCATATCTGCACAATATGGTTAATAATATGAGTTAGATTAATAGTAATGAGTGTAATAAGTATAGTAATTGTCGTTCTATCGATCATATAAGCGTAATATGGCGAATAATATGATTTAGATTGATAATAATAAGAGTAATAAGTATAGTAATTGTCGTTCTATCGATCATATAAGCACAATATGGCTAATAATATGAGTTAGATTGATAATAATAAAAGTAATAAGTATAGTAATTGTCGTTCTATCGATCATATAAGCATAATATGGTTAATAATATTTATTATATTAATAATAATATGAATAATAGGTATAGTAATTGTCGTTCTATCGACCATGGAAGCATAATATGGCTAATAATACGAGTTAGATTGATAATAATAAGAGTAATAAGTATAGTAATTGTCGTTCTATCGATCATATCTGCACAATATGGTTAATAATATGAGTTAGATTAATAGTAATGAGTGTAATAAGTATAGTAATTGTCGTTCTATCGATCATATAAGAATAATATGGCGAATAATATGATTTAGATTGATAATAATAAGAGTAATAAGTATAGTAATTGTCGTTCTATCGATCATATAAGCATAATATGGCTAATAATATGAGTTAGATTGATAATAATAAGAGTCATAAGTATAGTAATTGTCGTTCTATCGATCATATAAGCATAATATGGTTAATAATATTTATTAGATTAATAATAATATGAATAATAAGTATAGTAATTGTCGTTCTATCGACCATGGAAGCATAATATGGCTAATAATACGAGTTAGATTGATAATAATAAGCGTAATAAGTATATTAATTGCCGTTCTATCGACCATATAAGCATAATATGGCGAATAATATGATTTAGATTGATAATAATAAGAGTAATAAGTATAGTAATTGTCGTTCTATCGATCACATAAGCATAATACGGCTAATAATATGAGTTAGCTTGATAATAATAAGAGTAATAAGTATAGTAATTGTCGTTCTATCGATCATATCTGCACAATATGGTTAATAATATGAGTTAGATTAACAGTAATGAGTGCAATAAGTATAGTAATTGTCGGTCTATCGATCATATAAGCATAATATGGCTAATAATATTAGTTAGATTGATAATAATAAGAGTAATAAGTATAGTAATTGTCGTTCTATCGATCATATAAGCATAATATGGCTAATAATATGAGTTAGATTGATAATAATAAGAGTCATAAGTATAGTAATTGTCGTTCTATCGATCATATAAGCATAATATGGTTAATAATATTTATTAGATTAATAATAATATGAATAATAAGTATAGTAATTGTCGTTCTATCGACCATGGAAGCATAATATGGCTAATAATACGAGTTAGATTGATAATAATAAGAGTAATAAGTATATTAATTGCCGTTCTATTGACCATATAAGCATAATATGGCGAATAATATGATTTAGATTGATAATAATAAGAGTAATAAGTATAGTAATTGTCGTTCTATCGATCACATAAGCATAATACGGCTAATAATATGAGTTAGCTTGATAATAATAAGAGTAATAAGTATAGTAATTGTCGTTCTATCGATCATATCTGCACAATATGGTTAATAATATGAGTTAGATTAACAGTAATGAGTGCAATAAGTATAGTAATTGTCGGT
Source organism: Megachile rotundata (assembly GCF_050947335.1). Classification (NCBI taxonomy): domain Eukaryota; kingdom Metazoa; phylum Arthropoda; class Insecta; order Hymenoptera; family Megachilidae; genus Megachile; species Megachile rotundata. Next base: position 228,005 of record NW_027473425.1, read on the forward strand.
CTATCGATCATATAAGCATAATATGGCTAATAATATTAGTTAGATTGATAATAATAAGAGTAATATGTATAGTAATTGCCGTTCTATCGACCATATAAGCATAATATGGCGAATAATATGATTTGGATTGATAATAATAAGAGTAATAAGTATAGTAATTGTCGTTCTATCGATCATATAAGCATAATATCGCTAATAATATGAGTTAGCTTGATAATAATAAGAGTAATAAGTATAGTAATTGTCGTTCTATCGATCATATCTGCACAATATGGTTAATAATATGAGTTAGATTAATAGTAATGAGTGTAATAAGTATAGTAATCGTCGTTCGATCGATCATATAAGAATAATATGGCGAATAATATGATTTAGATTGATAATAATAAGAGTAATAAGTATAGTAATTGTCGTTCTATCGATCATATAAGCATAATATGGCTAATAATATGAGTTAGATTGATAATAATAAGAGTAATAAGTATAGTAATTGTCGTTCTATCGATCATATAAGCATAATATGGTTAATAATATGAGTTAGATTAATAATAATAAGAGTAATAAGTATAGTAATTGTCGTTCTATCGATCATATGAGCATAATATGGCGAATAATATCATTTAGATTGATAATAATATGAGTAATAAGTATATTAATTGTCGTTCTATCGATCATATAAGCATAATATGGCTAATAATATGAGTTAGCTTGATAATAATAAGAGTAATAAGTTTAGTAATTGTCGTTCTATCGATCATATAAGCATAATATGGCTAATAATATGAATTAGATTGATAATAATAAGAGTAATAAGTATAGTAATTGTCGTTCTATCGATCATATTAGCATAATATGGCGAATAATATCATTTAGATTGATAATAATATGAGTATTAATTATAGTAATTGTCGTTCTATCGATCATATAAGCATAATATGGCTAATAATATGAATTAGATTGATAATAATAAGAGTAATAAGTAGAGTAATTGTCGTTCTATCGATCATATAAGCATAATATGGCTAATAATATGAGATAGATTGATAATAATAAGAGTAATAAGTATAGTAATTGTCGTTCTATCGATCATATCTGCATAATATGGTTAATAATATGAGATAGATTAATAATAATAAGAATAATAAGTATAGTAATTGTCGTTCTATCGACCATGGAAGCATAATATGGCTAATAATATGAGTTAGATTGATAATAATAAGAGTAATAAGTATAGTAATTGTCGTTCTATCGGTCATATAAGCATAATATCGCTAATAATATGAGTTAGCTTGATAATAATAAGAGTAATAAGTTTAGTAATTGTCGTTCTATCGATCATATCTGCACAATATGGTTAATAATATGAGTTAGATTAATAGTAATGAGTGTAATAAGTATAGTAATTGTCGTTCTATCGATCATATAAGAATAATATGGCGAATAATATGATTTAGATTGATAATAATAAGAGTAATAAGTATAGTAATTGTCGTTCTATCGATCATATAAGCATAATATGGTTAATAATATTTATTATATTAATAATAATATGAATAATAGGTATAGTAATTGTCGTTCTATCGACCATGGAAGCATAATATGGCTAATAATACGAGTTAGATTGATAATAATAAGAGTAATAAGTATAGTAATTGTCGTTCTATCGATCATATCTGCACAATATGGTTAATAATATGAGTTAGATTAATAGTAATGAGTGTAATAAGTATAGTAATTGTCGTTCTATCGATCATATAAGAATAATATGGCGAATAATATGATTTAGATTGATAATAATAAGAGTAATAAGTATAGTAATTGTCGTTCTATCGGTCATATAAGCATAATATCGCTAATAATATGAGTTAGCTTGATAATAATAAGAGTAATAAGTATAGTAATTGTCGTTCTATCGATCATATCTGCACAATATGGTTAATAATATGAGTTAGATTAATAGTAATGAGTGTAATAAGTATAGTAATTGTCGTTCTATCGATCATATAAGCGTAATATGGCGAATAATATGATTTAGATTGATAATAATAAGAGTAATAAGTATAGTAATTGTCGTTCTATCGATCATATAAGCACAATATGGCTAATAATATGAGTTAGATTGATAATAATAAGAGTAATAAGTATAGTAATTGTCGTTCTATCGATCATATAAGCATAATATGGTTAATAATATTTATTATATTAATAATAATATGAATAATAGGTATAGTAATTGTCGTTCTATCGACCATGGAAGCATAATATGGCTAATAATACGAGTTAGATTGTTAATAATAAGAGTAATAAGTATAGTAATTGTCGTTCTATCGATCATATCTGCACAATATGGTTAATAATATGAGTTAGATTAATAGTAATGAGTGTAATAAGTATAGTAATTGTCGTTCTATCGATCATATAAGAATAATATGGCGAATAATATGATTTAGATTGATAATAATAAGAGTAATAAGTATAGTAATTGTCGTTCTATCGATCATATAAGCATAATATCGCTAATAATATGAGTTAGCTTGATAATAATAAGAGTAATATGTATAGTAATTGCCGTTCTATCGACCATATAAGCATAATATGGCGAATAATATGATTTGGATTGATAATAATAAGAGTAATAAGTATAGTAATTGTCGTTCTATCGATCATATAAGCATAATATCGCTAATAATATGAGTTAGCTTGATAATAATAAGAGTAATAAGTATAGTAATTGTCGTTCTATCGATCATATCTGCACAATATGGTTAATAATATGAGTTAGATTAATAGTAATGAGTGTAATAAGTATAGTAATTGTCGTTCTATCGATCATATAAGAGTAATATGGCGAATAATATGATTTAGATTGATAATAATAAGAGTAATAAGTATAGTAATTGTCGTTCTATCGATCATATAAGCATAATATGGCTAAAAATATGATTTAAATTGATAATAATAAGAGTAATATGTATACTAATTGCCGTTCTATCGACCATATAAGCATAATATGGCTAATAATATGAGTTAGATTGATAATAATAAGAGTAATAAGTATAGTAATTGTCGTTCTATCGATCATATAAGCATAATATGGCTAATAATATGAGTTAGCTTAATAATAATAAGAGTAATAAGTTTAGTAATTGTCGTTCTATCGATCATATAAGCATAATATGGCTAATAATATGAATTAGATTGATAATAATAAGAGTAATAAGTATAGTAATTGTCGTTCTATCGATCATATTAGCATAATATGGCTAATAATATGAATTAGATTGATATTAATATGAGTAATAAGTATAGTAATTGTCGTTCTATCGATCATATAAGCATAATATGGCTAATAATATGAGTTAGCTTGATAATAATGAGAGTAATAAGTTTAGTAATTGTCGTTCTATCGATCATATAAGCATAATATGGCTAATAATATGAATTAGATTGATAATAATAAGAGTAATAAGTACAGTAATTGTCGTTCTATCGATCATATTAGCATAATATGGCGAATAATATCATTTAGATTGATAATAATATGAGTAATAAGTATAGTAATTGTCGTTCTATCGATCGTATAAGCATAATATGGCTAATAATATGAGTTAGCTTGATAATAATAAGAGTAATAAGTTTAGTAATTGTCGTTCTATCGATCATATAAGCATAATATCGCTAATAATATGAGTTAGCTTGATAATAATAAGAGTAATAAGTATAGTAATTGCCGTTCTATCGATCATATAAGCATAATATGGCGAATAATATGATTTAGATTGATAATAATAAGAGTAATAAGTATAGTAATTGTCGTTCTATCGATCATATAAGCATAATATCGCTAATAATATGAGTTAGCTTGATAATAATAAGAGTAATAAGTATAGTAATTGTCGTTCTATCGATCATATCTGCACAATATGGTTAATAATATGAGTTAGATTAATAGTAATGAGTGTAATAAGTATAGTAATTGTCGTTCTATCGATCATATAAGAATAATATGGCGAATAATATGATTTAGATTGATAATAATAAGAGTAATAAGTATAGTAATTGTCGTTCTATCGATCATATAAGCATAATATGGCTAATAATATGAGTTAGATTGATAATAATAAGAGTCATAAGTATAGTAATTGTCGTTCTATCGATCATATAAGCATAATATGGTTAATAATATTTATTAGATTAATAATAATATGAATAATAAGTATAGTAATTGTCGTTCTATCGACCATGGAAGCATAATATGGCTAATAATACGAGTTAGATTGATAATAATAAGAGTAATAAGTATATTAATTGCCGTTCTATCGACCATATAAGCATAATATGGCGAATAATATGATTTAGATTGATAATAATAAGAGTAATAAGTATAGTAATTGTCGTTCTATCGATCACATAAGCATAATACGGCTAATAATATGAGTTAGCTTGATAATAATAAGAGTAATAAGTATAGTAATTGTCGTTCTATCGATCATATCTGCACAATATGGTTAATAATATGAGTTAGATTAATAGTAATGAGTGCAATAAGTATAGTAATTGTCGGTCTATCGATCATATAAGCATAATATGGCTAATAATATGAGTTAGATTGATAATAATAAGAGTAATATGTATAGTAATTGCCGTTCTATCGACCATATAAGCATAATATGGCGAATAATATGATTTGGATTGATAATAATAAGAGTAATAAGTATAGTAATTGTCGTTCTATCGATCATATAAGCATAATATCGCTAATAATATGAGTTAGCTTGATAACAATAAGAGTAATAAGTGTAGTAATTGTCGTTCTATCGATCATATCTGCACAATATGGTTAATAATATGAGTTAGATTAATAGTAATGAGTGTAATAAGTATAGTAATCGTCGTTCGATCGATCATATAAGAATAATATGGCGAATAATATGATTTAGATTGATAATAATAAGAGTAATAAGTATAGTAATTGTCGTTCTATCGATCATATGAGCATAATATGGCGAATAATATCATTTAGATTGATAATAATATGAGTAATAAGTATATTAATTGTCGTTCTATCGTTCATATAAGCATAATATGGCTAATAATATGAGTTAGCTTGATAATAATAAGAGTAATAAGTTTAGTAATTGTCGTTCTATCGATCATATAAGCATAATATCGCTAATAATATGAGTTAGCTTGATAACAATAAGAGTAATAAGTATAGTAATTGTCGTTCTATCGATCATATCTGCACAATATGGTTAATAATATGAGTTAGATTAATAGTAATGAGTGTAATAAGTATAGAATTCGTCGTTCGATCGATCATATAAGAATAATATGGCGAATAATATGATTTAGATTGATAATAATAAGAGTAATAAGTATAGTAATTGTCGTTCTATCGATCATATGAGCATAATATGGCGAATAATATCATTTAGATTGATAATAATATGAGTAATAAGTATAGTAATTGTCGTTCTATCGATCATATAAGCATAATATGGCTAATAATATGAGTTAGCTTGATAATAATAAGAGTAATAAGTTTAGTAATTGTCGTTCTATCGATCATATAAGCATAATATGGCTAATAATATGAATTAGATTGATAATAATAAGAGTAATAAGTATAGTAATTGTCGTTCTATCGATCATATTAGCATAATATGGCTAATAATATGAGTTAGATTGATAATAATAAGAGTAATAAGTATAGTAATTGTCGTTCTATCGATCATATAAGCATAATATGGTTAATAATATTTATTAGATTAATAATAGTATGAATAATAGGTATAGTAATTGTCGTTCTATCGACCATGGAAGCATAATATGGCTAATAATACGAGTTAGATTGATAATAATAAGAGTAATAAGTATAGTAATTGTCGTTCTATCGATCATATAAGAATAATATGGCGAATAATATGATTTAGATTGATAATAATAAGAGTAATAAGTATAGTAATTGTCGTTCTATCGATCATATAAGCATAATATGGCTGAGAATATGAGTTAGATTGATAATAATAAGAGTCATAAGTATAGTAATTGTCGTTCTATCGATCATATAAGCATAATATGGTTAATAATATTTATTAGATTAATAATAATATGAATAATAAGTATAGTAATTGTCGTTCTATCGACCATGGAAGCATAATATGGCTAATAATACGAGTTAGATTGATAATAATAAGAGTAATAAGTATAGTAATTGTCGTTCTATCGATCATATAAGCATAATATGGCTAATAATATGAGTTAGCTTGATAATAATAAGAGTAATAAGTTTAGTAATTGTCGTTCTATCGATCATATAAGCATAATATGGCTAATAATATGAATTAGATTGATAATAATAAGAGTAATAAGTATAGTAATTGTCGTTCTATCGATCATATTAGCATAATATGGCGAATAATATCATTTAGATTGATAATAATATGAGTAATAAGTATAGTAATTGTCGTTCTATCGATCATATAAGCATAATATGGCTAATAATATGAGTTAGCTTGATAATAATAAGAGTAATAAGTATAGTAATTGTCGTTCTATCGATCATATTAGCATAATATGGCGAATAATATCATTTAGATTGATAATAATATGAGTAATAATTATAGTAATTGTCGTTCTATCGATCATATAAGCATAATATGGCTAATAATATGAATTAGATTGATAATAATAAGAGTAATAAGTATAGTAATTGTTGTTCTATCGATCATATAAGCATAATATGGCTAATAATATGAATTAGATTGATAATAATAAGAGTAATAAGTATAGTAATTGTCGTTCTATAGATCATATTAGCATAATATGGCGAATAATATGATTTAGATTGATAATAATAAGAGTAATAAGTATAGTAATTGTCGTTCTATCGATCATATAAGCATAATATCGCCAATAATATGAGTTAGCTTGATAATAATAAGAGTAATAAGTATAGTAATTGTCGTTCTATCGATCATATCTGCACAATATGGTTAATAATATGAGTTAGATTAATAGTAATGAGTGTAATAAGTATAGTAATTGTCGTTCTATCGATCACATAAGCATAATACGGCTAATAATATGAGTTAGCTTGATAATAATAAGAGTAATAAGTATAGTAATTGTCGTTCTATCGATCATATCTGCACAATATGGTTAATAATATGAGTTAGATTAATAGTAATGAGTGCAATAAGTGTAGTAATTGTCGGTCTATCGATCATATAAGCATAATATGGCTAATAATATGAGTTAGATGGATAATAATAAGAGTAATATGTATAGTAATTGCCGTTCTATCGACCATATAAGCATAATATGGCGAATAATATGATTTGGATTGATAATAATAAGAGTAATAAGTATAGTAATTGTCGTTCTATCGATCATATAAGCATAATATCGCTAATAATATGAGTTAGCTTGATAACAATAAGAGTAATAAGTATAATAATTGTCGTTCTATCGATCATATCTGCACAATATGGTTAATAATATGAGTTAGATTAATAGTAATGAGTGTAATAAGTACAGTAATCGTCGTTCGATCGATCATATAAGAATAATATGGCGAATAATATGATTTAGATTGATAATAATAACAGTAATAAGTACAGTAATTGTCGTTCTATCGATCATATAAGCATAATATGGCTAATAATATGAGTTAGATTGATAATAATAAGAGTAATAAGTATAGTAATTGTAGTTCTATCGATCATATCTGCACAATATGGTTAATAATATGAGTTAGATTAATAGTAATGAGTGTAATAAGTATAGTAATTGTCGTTCTATCGATCATATAAGAATAATATGGCGAATAATATGATTTAGATTGATAATAATAAGAGTAATAAGTATAGTAATTGTCGTTCTATCGATCATATAAGCATAATATGGCTAATAATATGAGTTAGCTTGATAATAATAAGAGTAATAAGTTTAGTAATTGTCGTTCTATCGATCATATAAGCATAATATGGCTAATAATATGAATTAGATTGATAATAATAAGAGTAATAAGTATAGTAATTGTCGTTCTATCGATCATATTAGCATAATATGGCTAATAATATGAATTAGATTGATAATAATAAGAGTAATAAGTATAGTAATTGTCGTTCTATCGATCATATCTGCATAATATGGTTAATAATATGAGATAGATTAATAATAATAAGAATAATAAGTATAGTAATTGTCGTTCTATCGACCATGGAAGCATAATATGGCTAATAATATGAGTTAGATTGATAATAATAAGAGTAATAACTATAGTAATTGCCGTTCTATCGATCATATAAGCATAATATGGCGAATAATATGATTTAGATTGATAATAATAAGAGTAATAAGTATAGTAATTGTCGTTCTATCGATCATATAAGCATAATATCGCTAATAATATGAGTTAGCTTGATAATAATAAGAGTAATAAGAATAGTAATTGTCGTTCTATCGATCATATCTGCACAATATGGTTAATAATATGAGTTAGATTAATAGTAATGAGTGTAATAAGTATAGTAATTGTCGTTCTATCGATCATATAAGAATAATATGGCGAATAATATGATTTAGATTGATAATAATAAGAGTAATAAGTATAGTAATTGTCGTTCTATCGATCATATAAGCATAATATGGCTAATAATATGAGTTAGATGGATAATAATAAGAGTCATAAGTATAGTAATTGTCGTTCTATCGATCATATAAGCATAATATGGTTAATAATATTTATTAGATTAATAATAATATGAATAATAAGTATAGTAATTGTCGTTCTATCGACCATGGAAGCATAATATGGCTAATAATACGAGTTAGATTGATAATAATAAGAGTAATAAGTATATTAATTGCCGTTCTATCGACCATATAAGCATAATATGGCGAATAATATGATTTAGATTGATAATAATAAGAGTAATAAGTATAGTAATTGTCGTTCTATCGATCACATAAGCATAATACGGCTAATAATATGAGTTAGCTTGATAATAATAAGAGTAATAAGTATAGTAATTGTCGTTCTATCGATCATATCTGCACAATATGGTTAATAATATGAGTTAGATTAATAGTAATGAGTGCAATAAGTATAGTAATTGTCGGTCTATCGATCATATAAGCATAATATGGCTAATAATATGAGTTAGATTGATAATAATAAGAGTAATATGTATAGTAATTGCCGTTCTATCGACCATATAAGCATAATATGGCGAATAATATGATTTGGATTGATAATAATAAGAGTAATAAGTATAGTAATTGTCGTTCTATCGATCATATAAGCATAATATCGCTAATAATATGAGTTAGCTTGATAACAATAAGGGTAATAAGTATAGTAATTGTCGTTCTATCGATCATATCTGCACAATATGGTTAATAATATGAGTTAGATTAATAGTAATGAGTGTAATAAGTATAGTAATCGTCGTTCGATCGATCATATAAGAATAATATGGCGAATAATATGATTTAGATTGATAATAATAAGAGTAATAAGTATAGTAATTGTCGTTCTATCGATCATATAAGCATAATATGGCTAATAATATGAGTTAGATTGATAATAATAAGAGTAATAAGTATAGTAATTGTCGTTCTATCGATCATATAAGCATAATATGGTTAATAACATGAGTTAGATTAATAATAATAAGAGTAATAGGTATAGTAATTGTCGTTCTATCGATCATATGAGCATAATATGGCGAATAATATCATTTAGATTGATAATAATATGAGTAATAAGTATAGTAATTGTCGTTCTATCGATCATATAAGCATAATATGGCTAATAATATGAGTTAGCTTGATAATAATAAGAGTAATAAGTTTAGTAATTGTCGTTCTATCGATCATATAAGCATAATATGGCTAATAATATGAATTAGATTGATAATAATAAGAGTAATAAGTATAGTAATTGTCGTTCTATCGATCATATTAGCATAATATGGCTAATAATATGAATTAGATTGATAATAATAAGAGTAATAAGTATAGTAATTGTCGTTCTATCGATCATATAAGCATAATATCGCTAATAATATGAGTTAGCTTGATAATAATAAGAGTAATAAGTATAGTAATTGTCGTTCTATCGATCATATCTGCACAATATGGTTAATAATATGAGTTAGATTAATAGTAAAGAGTGTAATAAGTATAGTAATTGTCGTTCTATCGATCATATAAGAATAATATGGCGAATAATATGATTTAGATTGATAATAATAAGAGTAATAAGTATAGTAATTGTCGTTCTATCGATCATATAAGCATAATATGGTTAATAATATTTATTATATTAATAATAATATGAATAATAGGTATAGTAATTGTCGTTCTATCGACCATGGAAGCATAATATGGCTAATAATACGAGTTAGATTGATAATAATAAGAGTAATAAGTATAGTAATTGTCGTTCTATCGATCATACCTGCACAATATGGTTAATAATATGAGTTAGATTAATAGTAATGAGTGTAATAAGTATAGTAATTGTCGTTCTATCGATCATATAAGAATAATATGGCGAATAATATGATTTAGATTGATAATAATAAGAGTAATAAGTATAGTAATTGTCGTTCTATCGGTCATATAAGCATAATATCGCTAATAATATGAGTTAGCTTGATAATAATAAGAGTAATAAGTATAGTAATTGTCGTTCTATCGATCATATCTGCACAATATGGTTAATAATATGAGTTAGATTAATAGTAATGAGTGTAATAAGTATAGTAATTGTCGTTCTATCGATCATATAAGCGTAATATGGCGAATAATATGATTTAGATTGATAATAATAAGAGTAATAAGTATAGTAATTGTCGTTCTATCGATCATATAAGCACAATATGGCTAATAATATGAGTTAGATTGATAATAATAAAAGTAATAAGTATAGTAATTGTCGTTCTATCGATCATATAAGCATAATATGGTTAATAATATTTATTATATTAATAATAATATGAATAATAGGTATAGTAATTGTCGTTCTATCGACCATGGAAGCATAATATGGCTAATAATACGAGTTAGATTGATAATAATAAGAGTAATAAGTATAGTAATTGTCGTTCTATCGATCATATCTGCACAATATGGTTAATAATATTAGTTAGATTAATAATAATAAGAGTAATAAGTATAGTAATTGTCGTCTATTGATCATATAAGCATCATATGGTTAATAATATGAGTTAGATTGATAATAATAAGAGTAATAAGTATATTAATTGCCGTTCTATCGACCATATAAGCATAATATGGCGAATAATATGATTTAGATTGATAATAATAAGAGTAATAAGTATAGTAATTGTCGTTCTATCGATCACATAAGCATAATACGGCTAATAATATGAGTTAGCTTGATAATAATAAGAGTAATAAGTATAGTAATTGTCGTTCTATCGATCATATCTGCACAATATGGTTAATAATATGAGTTAGATTAACAGTAATGAGTGCAATAAGTATAGTAATTGTCGGTCTATCGATCATATAAGCATAATATGGCTAATAATATTAGTTAGATTGATAATAATAAGAGTAATAAGTATAGTAATTGTCGTTCTATCGATCATATAAGCATAATATGGCTAATAATATGAGTTAGATTGATAATAATAAGAGTCATAAGTATAGTAATTGTCGTTCTATCGATCATATAAGCATAATATGGTTAATAATATTTATTAGATTAATAATAATATGAATAATAAGTATAGTAATTGTCGTTCTATCGACCATGGAAGCATAATATGGCTAATAATACGAGTTAGATTGATAATAATAAGAGTAATAAGTATATTAATTGCCGTTCTATCGACCATATAAGCATAATATGGCGAATAATATGATTTAGATTGATAATAATAAGAGTAATAAGTATAGTAATTGTCGTTCTATCGATCACATAAGCATAATACGGCTAATAATATGAGTTAGCTTGATAATAATAAGAGTAATAAGCATAGTAATTGTCGTTCTATCGATCATATCTGCACAATATGGTTAATAATATGAGTTAGATTAACAGTAATGAGTGCAATAAGTATAGTAATTGTCGTTCTATCGATCATATAAGCGTAATATGGCGAATAATATGATTTAGATTGATAATAATAAGAGTAATAAGTATAGTAATTGTCGTTCTATCGATCATATAAGCACAATATGGCTAATAATATGAGTTAGATTGATAATAATAAAAGTAATAAGTATAGTAATTGTCGTTCTATCGATCATATAAGCATAATATGGTTAATAATATTTATTATATTAATAATAATATGAATAATAGGTATAGTAATTGTCGTTCTATCGACCATGGAAGCATAATATGGCTAATAATACGAGTTAGATTGATAGTAATAAGAGTAATAAGTATAGTAATTGTCGTTCTATCGATCATATCTGCACAATATGGTTAATAATATGAGTTAGATTAATAGTAATGAGTGTAATAAGTATAGTAATTGTCGTTCTATCGATCATATAAGAATAATATGGCGAATAATATGATTTAGATTGATAATAATAAGAGTAATAAGTATAGTAGTTGTCGTTCTATCGATCATATAAGCATAATATGGCTAATAATATGAGTTAGATTGATAATAATAAGAGTCATAAGTATAGTAATTGTCGTTCTATCGATCATATAAGCATAATATGGCTAATAATACGAGTTAGATTGATAATAATAAGAGTAATAAGTATATTAATTGCCGTTCTATCGACCATATAAACATAATATGGCGAATAATATGATTTAGATTGATAATAATAAGAGTAATAAGTATAGTAATTGTCGTTCTATCGATCACATAAGCATAATACGGCTAATAATATGAGTTAGCTTGATAATAATAAGAGTAATAAGTATAGTAATTGTCGTTCTATCGATCATATAAGCATAATATGGCTAATAATATGAGTTAGATTGATAATAATAAGAGTAATAAGTATAGTAATTGTCGTTCTATCGATCATATCTGCATAATATGCTTAATAATATGAGATAGATTAATAATAATAAGAATAATAAGTATAGTAATTGTCGTTCTATCGACCATGGAAGCATAATATGGCTAATAATATGAGTTAGATTGATAATAATAAGAGTAATAAGTATAGTAATTGTCGTTCTATCGGTCATATAAGCATAATATCGCTAATAATATGAGTTAGCTTGATAATAATAAGAGTAATAAGTATAGTAATTGTCGTTCTATCGATTATATCTGCACAATATGGTTAATAATATGAGTTAGATTAATAGTAATGAGTGTAATCAGTATAGTAATTGTCGTTCTATCGATCATATAAGCGTAATATGGCGAATAATATGATTTAGATTGATAATAATAAGAGTAATAAGTATAGTAATTGTCGTTCTATCGATCATATAAGCACAATATGGCTAATAATATGAGTTAGATTGATAATAATAAGAGTAATAAGTATAGTAATTGTCGTTCTATCGATCATATAAGCATAATATGGTTAATAATATTTATTATATTAATAATAATATGAATAATAGGTATAGTAATTGTCGTTCTATCGACCATGGAAGCATAATATGGCTAATAATACGAGTTAGATTGATAATAATAAGAGTAATAAGTATAGTAATTGTCGTTCTATCGATCATACCTGCACAATATGGTTAATAATATGAGTTAGATTAATAGTAATGAGTGTAATAAGTATAGTAATTGTCGTTCTATCGATCATATAAGAATAATATGGCGAATAATATGATTTAGATTGATAATAATAAGAGTAATAAGTATAGTAATTGTCGTTCTATCGGTCATATAAGCATAATATCGCTAATAATATGAGTTAGCTTGATAATAATAAGAGTAATAAGTATAGTAATTGTCGTTCTATCGATCATATCTGCACAATATGGTTAATAATATGAGTTAGATTAATAGTAATGAGTGTAATAAGTATAGTAATTGTCGTTCTATCGATCATATAAGCGTAATATGGCGAATAATATGATTTAGATTGATAATAATAAGAGTAATAAGTATAGTAATTGTCGTTCTATCGATCATATAAGCACAATATGGCTAATAATATGAGTTAGATTGATAATAATAAAAGTAATAAGTATAGTAATTGTCGTTCTATCGATCATATAAGCATAATATGGTTAATAATATTTATTATATTAATAATAATATGAATAATAGGTATAGTAATTGTCGTTCTATCGACCATGGAAGCATAATATGGCTAATAATACGAGTTAGATTGATAATAATAAGAGTAATAAGTATAGTAATTGTCGTTCTATCGATCATATCTGCACAATATGGTTAATAATATTAGTTAGATTAATAATAATAAGAGTAATAAGTATAGTAATTGTCGTCTATTGATCATATAAGCATCATATGGTTAATAATATGAGTTAGATTGATAATAATAAGAGTAATAAGTATATTAATTGCCGTTCTATCGACCATATAAGCATAATATGGCGAATAATATGATTTAGATTGATAATAATAAGAGTAATAAGTATAGTAATTGTCGTTCTATCGATCACATAAGCATAATACGGCTAATAATATGAGTTAGCTTGATAATAATAAGAGTAATAAGTATAGTAATTGTCGTTCTATCGATCATATCTGCACAATATGGTTAATAATATGAGTTAGATTAACAGTAATGAGTGCAATAAGTATAGTAATTGTCGGTCTATCGATCATATAAGCATAATATGGCTAATAATATTAGTTAGATTGATAATAATAAGAGTAATAAGTATAGTAATTGTCGTTCTATCGATCATATAAGCATAATATGGCTAATAATATGAGTTAGATTGATAATAATAAGAGTCATAAGTATAGTAATTGTCGTTCTATCGATCATATAAGCATAATATGGTTAATAATATTTATTAGATTAATAATAATATGAATAATAAGTATAGTAATTGTCGTTCTATCGACCATGGAAGCATAATATGGCTAATAATACGAGTTAGATTGATAATAATAAGAGTAATAAGTATATTAATTGCCGTTCTATCGACCATATAAGCATAATATGGCGAATAATATGATTTAGATTGATAATAATAAGAGTAATAAGTATAGTAATTGTCGTTCTATCGATCACATAAGCATAATACGGCTAATAATATGAGTTAGCTTGATAATAATAAGAGTAATAAGTATAGTAATTGTCGTTCTATCGATCATATCTGCACAATATGGTTAATAATATGAGTTAGATTAATAGTAATGAGTGTAATAAGTATAGTAATCGTCGTTCGATCGATCATATAAGAATAATATGGCGAATAATATGATTTAGATTGATAATAATAAGAGTAATAAGTATAGTAATTGTCGTTCTATCGATCATATAAGCATAATATGGCTAATAATATGAGTTAGATTGATAATAATAAGAGTCATAAGTATAGTAATTGTCGTTCTATCGATCATATAAGCATAATATGGTTAATAATATTTATTATATTAATAATAATATGAATAATAGGTATAGTAATTGTCGTTCTATCGACCATGGAAGCATAATATGGCTAATAATACGAGTTAGATTGATAATAATAAGAGTAATAAGTATAGTAATTGTCGTTCTATCGATCATATCTGCACAATATGGTTAATAATATTAGTTAGATTAATAATAATAAGAGTAATAAGTATAGTAATTGTCGTCTATTG
Organism: Megachile rotundata; assembly: GCF_050947335.1. Lineage (NCBI taxonomy): Eukaryota > Metazoa > Arthropoda > Insecta > Hymenoptera > Megachilidae > Megachile > Megachile rotundata. The sequence continues at coordinate 243,778 of NW_027473425.1, forward strand.
ATCATATAAGCATCATATGGTTAATAATATGAGTTAGATTGATAATAATAAGAGTAATAAGTATATTAATTGCCGTTCTATCGACCATATAAGCATAATATGGCGAATAATATGATTTAGATTGATAATAATAAGAGTAATAAGTATAGTAATTGTCGTTCTATCGATCACATAAGCATAATACGGCTAATAATATGAGTTAGCTTGATAATAATAAGAGTAATAAGTATAGTAATTGTCGTTCTATCGATCATATCTGCACAATATGGTTAATAATATGAGTTAGATTAACAGTAATGAGTGCAATAAGTATAGTAATTGTCGGTCTATCGATCATATAAGCACAATATGGCTAATAATATGAGTTAGATTGATAATAATAAAAGTAATAAGTATAGTAATTGTCGTTCTATCGATCATATAAGCATAATATGGTTAATAATATTTATTATATTAATAATAATATGAATAATAGGTATAGTAATTGTCGTTCTATCGACCATGGAAGCATAATATGGCTAATAATACGAGTTAGATTGATAGTAATAAGAGTAATAAGTATAGTAATTGTCGTTCTATCGATCATATCTGCACAATATGGTTAATAATATGAGTTAGATTAATAGTAATGAGTGTAATAAGTATAGTAATTGTCGTTCTATCGATCATATAAGAATAATATGGCGAATAATATGATTTAGATTGATAATAATAAGAGTAATAAGTATAGTAGTTGTCGTTCTATCGATCATATAAGCATAATATGGCTAATAATATGAGTTAGATTGATAATAATAAGAGTCATAAGTATAGTAATTGTCGTTCTATCGATCATATAAGCATAATATGGCTAATAATACGAGTTAGATTGATAATAATAAGAGTAATAAGTATATTAATTGCCGTTCTATCGACCATATAAACATAATATGGCGAATAATATGATTTAGATTGATAATAATAAGAGTAATAAGTATAGTAATTGTCGTTCTATCGATCACATAAGCATAATACGGCTAATAATATGAGTTAGCTTGATAATAATAAGAGTAATAAGTATAGTAATTGTCGTTCTATCGATCATATAAGCATAATATGGCTAATAATATGAGTTAGATTGATAATAATAAGAGTAATAAGTATAGTAATTGTCGTTCTATCGATCATATCTGCATAATATGCTTAATAATATGAGATAGATTAATAATAATAAGAATAATAAGTATAGTAATTGTCGTTCTATCGACCATGGAAGCATAATATGGCTAATAATATGAGTTAGATTGATAATAATAAGAGTAATAAGTATAGTAATTGTCGTTCTATCGGTCATATAAGCATAATATCGCTAATAATATGAGTTAGCTTGATAATAATAAGAGTAATAAGTATAGTAATTGTCGTTCTATCGATTATATCTGCACAATATGGTTAATAATATGAGTTAGATTAATAGTAATGAGTGTAATCAGTATAGTAATTGTCGTTCTATCGATCATATAAGCGTAATATGGCGAATAATATGATTTAGATTGATAATAATAAGAGTAATAAGTATAGTAATTGTCGTTCTATCGATCATATAAGCACAATATGGCTAATAATATGAGTTAGATTGATAATAATAAGAGTAATAAGTATAGTAATTGTCGTTCTATCGATCATATAAGCATAATATGGTTAATAATATTTATTATATTAATAATAATATGAATAATAGGTATAGTAATTGTCGTTCTATCGACCATGGAAGCATAATATGGCTAATAATACGAGTTAGATTGATAATAATAAGAGTAATAAGTATAGTAATTGTCGTTCTATCGATCATACCTGCACAATATGGTTAATAATATGAGTTAGATTAATAGTAATGAGTGTAATAAGTATAGTAATTGTCGTTCTATCGATCATATAAGAATAATATGGCGAATAATATGATTTAGATTGATAATAATAAGAGTAATAAGTATAGTAATTGTCGTTCTATCGGTCATATAAGCATAATATCGCTAATAATATGAGTTAGCTTGATAATAATAAGAGTAATAAGTATAGTAATTGTCGTTCTATCGATCATATCTGCACAATATGGTTAATAATATGAGTTAGATTAATAGTAATGAGTGTAATAAGTATAGTAATTGTCGTTCTATCGATCATATAAGCGTAATATGGCGAATAATATGATTTAGATTGATAATAATAAGAGTAATAAGTATAGTAATTGTCGTTCTATCGATCATATAAGCACAATATGGCTAATAATATGAGTTAGATTGATAATAATAAAAGTAATAAGTATAGTAATTGTCGTTCTATCGATCATATAAGCATAATATGGTTAATAATATTTATTATATTAATAATAATATGAATAATAGGTATAGTAATTGTCGTTCTATCGACCATGGAAGCATAATATGGCTAATAATACGAGTTAGATTGATAATAATAAGAGTAATAAGTATAGTAATTGTCGTTCTATCGATCATATCTGCACAATATGGTTAATAATATTAGTTAGATTAATAATAATAAGAGTAATAAGTATAGTAATTGTCGTCTATTGATCATATAAGCATCATATGGTTAATAATATGAGTTAGATTGATAATAATAAGAGTAATAAGTATATTAATTGCCGTTCTATCGACCATATAAGCATAATATGGCGAATAATATGATTTAGATTGATAATAATAAGAGTAATAAGTATAGTAATTGTCGTTCTATCGATCACATAAGCATAATACGGCTAATAATATGAGTTAGCTTGATAATAATAAGAGTAATAAGTATAGTAATTGTCGTTCTATCGATCATATCTGCACAATATGGTTAATAATATGAGTTAGATTAACAGTAATGAGTGCAATAAGTATAGTAATTGTCGGTCTATCGATCATATAAGCATAATATGGCTAATAATATTAGTTAGATTGATAATAATAAGAGTAATAAGTATAGTAATTGTCGTTCTATCGATCATATAAGCATAATATGGCTAATAATATGAGTTAGATTGATAATAATAAGAGTCATAAGTATAGTAATTGTCGTTCTATCGATCATATAAGCATAATATGGTTAATAATATTTATTAGATTAATAATAATATGAATAATAAGTATAGTAATTGTCGTTCTATCGACCATGGAAGCATAATATGGCTAATAATACGAGTTAGATTGATAATAATAAGAGTAATAAGTATATTAATTGCCGTTCTATCGACCATATAAGCATAATATGGCGAATAATATGATTTAGATTGATAATAATAAGAGTAATAAGTATAGTAATTGTCGTTCTATCGATCACATAAGCATAATACGGCTAATAATATGAGTTAGCTTGATAATAATAAGAGTAATAAGTATAGTAATTGTCGTTCTATCGATCATATCTGCACAATATGGTTAATAATATGAGTTAGATTAATAGTAATGAGTGTAATAAGTATAGTAATCGTCGTTCGATCGATCATATAAGAATAATATGGCGAATAATATGATTTAGATTGATAATAATAAGAGTAATAAGTATAGTAATTGTCGTTCTATCGATCATATAAGCATAATATGGCTAATAATATGAGTTAGATTGATAATAATAAGAGTAATAAGTATAGTAATTGTCGTTCTATCGATCATATAAGCATAATATGGTTAATAATATGAGTTAGATTAATAATAATAAGAGTAATAAGTATAGTAATTGTCGTTCTATCGATCATATGAGCATAATATGGCGAATAATATCATTTAGATTGATAATAATATGAGTAATAAGTATATTAATTGTCCTTCTATCGATCATATAAGCATAATATGGCTAATAATATGAGTTAGCTTGATAATAATAAGAGTAATAAGTTTAGTAATTGTCGTTCTATCGATCATATCTGCATAATATGGTTAATAATATGAGATAGATTAATAATAATAAGAATAATAAGTATAGTAATTGTCGTTCTATCGACCATGGAAGCATAATATGGCTAATAATATGAGTTAGATTGATAATAATAAGAGTAATAAGTATAGTAATTGTCGTTCTATCGGTCATATAAGCATAATATCGCTAATAATATGAGTTAGCTTGATAATAATAAGAGTAATAAGTTTAGTAATTGTCGTTCTATCGATCATATCTGCACAATATGGTTAATAATATGAGTTAGATTAATAGTAATGAGTGTAATAAGTATAGTAATTGTCGTTCTATCGATCATATAAGAATAATATGGCGAATAATATGATTTAGATTGATAATAATAAGAGTAACAAGTATAGTAATCGTCGTTCTATCGATCATATAAGCATAATATGGCTAATAATATGAGTTAGATTGATAATAATAAGAGTCATAAGTATAGTAATTGTCGTTCTATCGATCATATAAGCATAATATGGTTAATAATATTTATTAGATTAATAATAATATGAATAATAAGTATAGTAATTGTCGTTCTATCGACCATGGAAGCATAATATGGCTAATAATACGAGTTAGATTGATAATAATAAGAGTAATAAGTATATTAATTGCCGTTCTATCGACCATATAAGCATAATATGGCGAATAATATGATTTAGATTGATAATAATAAGAGTAATAAGTATAGTAATTGTCGTTCTATCGATCACATAAGCATAATACGGCTAATAATATGATTTAGCTTGATAATAATAAGAGTAATAAGTATAGTAATTGTCGTTCTACCGATCATATCTGCACAATATGGTTAATAATATGAGTTAGATTAACAGTAATGAGTGCAATAAGTATAGTAATTGTCGGTCTATCGATCATATAAGAGTAATATGGCGAATAATATGATTTAGATTGATAATAATAAGAGTAATAAGTATAGTAATTGTCGTTCTATCGATCATATAAGCACAATATGGCTAATAATATGAGTTAGATTGATAATAATAAGAGTAATAAGTATAGTAATTGTCGTTCTATCGATCATATAAGCATAATATGGTTAATAATATTTATTATATTAATAATAATATGAATAATAGGTATAGTAATTGTCGTTCTATCGACCATGGAAGCATAATATGGCTAATAATACGAGTTAGATTGATAATAATAAGAGTAATAAGTATATTAATTGCCGTTCTATCGACCATATAAGCATAATATGGCGAATAATATGATTTAGCTTGATAATAATAAGAGTAATAAGTTTAGTAATTGTCGTTCTATCGATCATATAAGCATAATATGGCTAACAATATGAATTAGATTGATAATAATAAGAGTAATAAGTATAGTAATTGTCGTTCTATCGATCAGAAAGGCATAATATGGCTAATAATATGAGTTAGATTGATAATAATAAGAGTAATAAGTATAGTAATTGTCGTTCTATGGATCATACAAGCATAATATCGCTAATAATATGAGTTAGCTTGATAATAATAAGAGTAATAAGTATAGTAATTGTCGTTCTATCGATCATATCTGCACAATATGGTTAATAATATGAGTTAGATTAATAGTAATGAGTGTAATAAGTATAGTAATTGTCGTTCTATCGATCATATAAGCGTAATATGGCGAATAATATGATTTAGATTGATAATAATAAGAGTAATAAGTATAGTAATTGTCGTTCTATCGATCATATAAGCAAAATATGGCTAATAATATGAGTTAGATTGATAATAATAAGAGTAATAAGTATAGTAATTGTCGTTCTATCGATCATATAAGCATAATATGGTTAATAATATTTATTAGATTAATAATAATATGAATAATAGGTATAGTAATTGTCGTTCTATCGACCATGGAAGCATAATATGGCTAATAATACGAGTTAGATTGATAATAATAAGAGTAATAAGTATAGTAATTGTCGTTCTATCGATCACATAAGCATAATACGGCTAATAATATGAGTTAGCTTGATAATAATAAGAGTAATAAGTATAGTAATTGTCGTTCTATCGATCATATCTGCACAATATGGTTAATAATATGAGTTAGATTAACAGTAATGAGTGCAATAAGTATAGTAATTGTCGGTCTATCGATCATATAAGCATAATATGGCTAATAATATTAGTTAGATTGATAATAATAAGAGTAATATGTATAGTAATTGCCGTTCTATCGACCATATAAGCATAATATGGCGAATAATATGATTTGGATTGATAATAATAAGAGTAATAAGTATAGTAATTGTCGTTCTATCGATCATATAAGCATAATATCGCTAATAATATGAGTTAGCTTGATAATAATAAGAGTAATAAGTATAGTAATTGTCGTTCTATCGATCATATAAGCATAATATGGCTAATAATATGAGTTAGATTGATAATAATAAGAGTAATAAGTATAGTAATTGTCGTTCTATCGATCATATCTGCATAATATGGTTAATAATATGAGATAGATTAATAATAATAAGAATAATAAGTATAGTAATTGTCGTTCTATCGATCATATAAGCATAATATGGTTAATAATATTTATTATATTAATAATAATATGAATAATAGGTATAGTAATTGTCGTTCTATCGACCATGGAAGCATAATATGGCTAATAATACGAGTTAGATTGATAATAATAAGAGTAATAAGTATAGTAATTGTCGTTCTATCGATCATATCTGCACAATATGGTTAATAATATGAGTTAGATTAATAGTAATGAGTGTAATAAGTATAGTAATTGTCGTTCTATCGATCATATAAGAATAATATGGCGAATAATATGATTTAGATTGATAATAATAAGAGTAATAAGTATAGTAATTGTCGTTCTATCGATCATATAAGCATAATATGGCTTATAATATGAGTTAGATTAATAATAATAAGAGTAGTAAGTATAGTAATTGTCGTTCTATCGATCATATGAGCATAATATAGCGAATAATATCATTTAGATTGATAATGATATGAGTAATAAGTATATTAATTGTCGTTCTATCGATCATATAAGCATAATATGGCTAATAATATGAGTTAGCTTGATAATAATAAGAGTAATAAGTTTAGTAATTGTCGTTCTATCGATCATATAAGCATAACATGGCTAATAATATGAATTAGATTGATAATAATAAGAGTAATAAGTATAGTAATTGTAGTTCTATCGATCATATAAGCATAATATGGTTAATAATATTTATTAGATTAATAATAATATGAATAATAAGTATAGTAATTGTCGTTCTATCGACCATGGAAGCATAATATGGCTAATAATACGAGTTAGATTGATAATAATAAGAGTAATAAGTATAGTAATTGTCGTTCTATCGATCATATCTGCACAATATGTTTAATAATATGAGTTAGATTAATAGTAATGAGTGTAATCAGTATAGTAATTGTCGTTCTATCGATCATATAAGCGTAATATGGCGAATAATATGATTTAGATTGATAATAATAAGAGTAATAAGTATAGTAATTGTCGTTCTATCGATCATATAAGCACAATATGGCTAATAATATGAGTTAGATTGATAATAATAAGAGTAATAAGTATAGTAATTGTCGTTCTATCGATCATATAAGCATAATATGGTTAATAATATTTATTATATTAATAATAATATGAATGATAGGTATAGTAATTGTCGTTCTATCGACCATGGAAGCATAATATGGCTAATAATACGAGTTAGATTGATAATAATAAGAGTAATAAGTATAGTAATTGTCGTTCTATCGATCATATCTGCACAATATGGTTAATAATATGAGTTAGATTAATAGTAATGAGTGTAATAAGTATAGTAATTGTCGTTCTATCGATCATATAAGAATAATATGGCGAATAATATGATTTAGATTGATAATAATAAGAGTAATAAGTATAGTAATTGTCGTTCTATCGGTCATATAAGCATAATATCGCTAATAATATGAGTTAGCTTGATAATAATAAGAGTAATAAGTATAGTAATTGTCGTTCTATCGATCATATCTGCACAATATGGTTAATAATATGAGTTAGATTAATAGTAATGAGTGTAATAAGTATAGTAATTGTCGTTCTATCGATCATATAAGCGTAATATGGCGAATAATATGATTTAGATTGATAATAATAAGAGTAATAAGTATAGTAATTGTCGTTCTATCGATCATATAAGCACAATATGGCTAATAATATGAGTTAGATTGATAATAATAAGAGTAATAAGTATAGTAATTGTCGTTCTATCGATCATATAAGCATAATATGGTTAATAATATTTATTATATTAATAATAATATGAATAATAGGTATAGTAATTGTCGTTCTATCGACCATGGAAGCATAATATGGCTAATAATACGAGTTAGATTGATAATAATAAGAGTAATAAGTATAGTAATTGTCGTTCTATCGATCATATCTGCACAATATGGTTAATAATATGAGTTAGATTAATAGTAATGAGTGTAATAAGTATAGTAATTGTCGTTCTATCGATCATATAAGCGTAATATGGCGAATAATATGATTTAGATTGATAATAATAAGAGTAATAAGTATAGTAATTGTCGTTCTATCGATCATATAAGCACAATATGGCTAATAATATGAGTTAGATTGATAATAATAAGAGTAATAAGTATAGTAATTGTCGTTCTATCGATCATATAAGCATAATATGGTTAATAATATTTATTATATTAATAATAATATGAATAATAGGTATAGTAATTGTCGTTCTATCGACCATGGAAGCATAATATGGCTAATAATACGAGTTAGATTGATAATAATAAGAGTAATAAGTATAGTAATTGTCGTTCTATCGATCATATCTGCACAATATGGTTAATAATATGAGTTAGATTAATAGTAATGAGTGTAATAAGTATAGTAATTGTCGTTCTATCGATCATATAAGAATAATATGGCGAATAATATGATTTAGATTGATAATAATAAGAGTAATAAGTATAGTAATTGTCGTTCTATCGATCATATAAGCATAATATGGCTAATAATATGAGTTAGATTGATAATAATAAGAGTCATAAGTATAGTAATTGTCGCTCTATCGATCATATAAGCATAATATGGTTAATAATATGAGTTAGATTAATAATAATAAGAGTAATAAGTATAGTAATTGTCGTTCTATCGATCATATGAGCATAATATGGCGAATAATATCATTTAGATTGATAATAATATGAGTAATAAGTATAGTAATTGTCGTTCTATCGATCATATAAGCATAATATGGCTAATAATATGAGTTAGATTGATAATAATAAGAGTAATAACTATAGTAATTGCCGTTCTATCGATCATATAAGCATAATATGGCGAATAATATGATTTAGATTGATAATAATGAGAGTAATAAGTATAGTAATTGTCGTTCTATCGATCATATTAGCATAATATGGCGAATAATATCATTTAGATTGATAATAATATGAGTAATAATTATAGTAATTGTCGTTCTATCGATCATATAAGCATAATATGGCTAATAATATGAATTAGATTGATAATAATAAGAGTAATAAGTATAGTAATTGTCGTTCTATCGATCATATAAGCATAATATGGCTAATAATATGAATTAGATTGATAATAATAAGAGTAATAAGTATAGTAATTGTCGTTCTATCGATCATAAAAGCATAATATCGCTAATAATAGGTGTTAGATTAATAATAATAAGAGTAATAAGTATAGTAATTGTCGTTCTATCGATCATATGAGCATAATATAGCGAATAATATCATTTAGATTGATAATAATATGAGTAATAAGTATATTAATTGTCGTTCTATCGATCATATAAGCATAATATGGCTAATAATATGAGTTAGCTTGATAATAATAAGAGTAATGAGTTTAGTAATTGTCGTTCTATCGATCATATAAGCATAATATGGCTAATAATATGATTTAGATTGATAATAATAAGAGTAATAAGTATAGTAATTGTCGTTCTATGGATCATATAAGCATAATATCGCTAATAATATGAGTTAGCTTGATAATAATAAGAGTAATAAGTATAGTAATGGTTGTTCTATCGATCATATCTGCACAATATGGTTAATAATATGAGTTAGATTAATAGTAATGAGTGTAATAAGTATAGTAATTGTCGTTGTATCGATCATATAAGCGTAATATGGCGAATAATATGATTTAGATTGATAATAATAAGAGTAATAAGTATAGTAATTGTCGTTCTATCGATCATATAAGCACAATATGGCTAATAATATGAGTTAGATTGATAATAATAAGAGTAATAAGTATAGTAATTGTCGTTCTATCGATCATATAAGCATAATATGGTTAATAATATTTATTATATTAATAATAATATGAATAATAGGTATAGTAATTGTCGTTCTATCGACCATGGAAGCATAATATGGCTAATAATACGAGTTAGATTGTTAATAATAAGAGTAATAAGTATAGTAATTGTCGTTCTATCGATCATATCTGCACAATATGGTTAATAATATGAGTTAGATTAATAGTAATGAGTGTAATAAGTATAGTAATTGTCGTTCTATCGATCATATAAGAATAATATGGCGAATAATATGATTTAGATTGATAATAATAAGAGTAATAAGTATAGTAATTGTCGTTCTATCGATCATATAAGCATAATATCGCTAATAATATGAGTTAGCTTGATAATAATAAGAGTAATATGTATAGTAATTGCCGTTCTATCGACCATATAAGCATAATATGGCGAATAATATGATTTGGATTGATAATAATAAGAGTAATAAGTATAGTAATTGTCGTTCTATCGATCATATAAGCATAATATCGCTAATAATATGAGTTAGCTTGATAATAATAAGAGTAATAAGTATAGTAATTGTCGTTCTATCGATCATATCTGCACAATATGGTTAATAATATGAGTTAGATTAATAGTAATGAGTGTAATAAGTATAGTAATTGTCGTTCTATCGATCATATAAGAGTAATATGGCGAATAATATGATTTAGATTGATAATAATAAGAGTAATAAGTATAGTAATTGTCGTTCTATCGATCATATAAGCATAATATGGCTAAAAATATGATTTAAATTGATAATAATAAGAGTAATATGTATACTAATTGCCGTTCTATCGACCATATAAGCATAATATGGCTAATAATATGAGTTAGATTGATAATAATAAGAGTAATAAGTATAGTAATTGTCGTTCTATCGATCATATAAGCATAATATGGCTAATAATATGAGTTAGCTTAATAATAATAAGAGTAATAAGTTTAGTAATTGTCGTTCTATCGATCATATAAGCATAATATGGCTAATAATATGAATTAGATTGATAATAATAAGAGTAATAAGTATAGTAATTGTCGTTCTATCGATCATATTAGCATAATATGGCTAATAATATGAATTAGATTGATATTAATATGAGTAATAAGTATAGTAATTGTCGTTCTATCGATCATATAAGCATAATATGGCTAATAATATGAGTTAGCTTGATAATAATGAGAGTAATAAGTTTAGTAATTGTCGTTCTATCGATCATATAAGCATAATATGGCTAATAATATGAATTAGATTGATAATAATAAGAGTAATAAGTACAGTAATTGTCGTTCTATCGATCATATTAGCATAATATGGCGAATAATATCATTTAGATTGATAATAATATGAGTAATAAGTATAGTAATTGTCGTTCTATCGATCGTATAAGCATAATATGGCTAATAATATGAGTTAGCTTGATAATAATAAGAGTAATAAGTTTAGTAATTGTCGTTCTATCGATCATATAAGCATAATATGTCTAATAATATGAATTAGATTGATAATAATAAGAGTAATAAGTATAGTAATTGTCGTTCTATCGATCATATTAGCATAATATGGCGAATAATATCATTTAGATTGATAATAATATGAGTAATAATTATAGTAATTGTCGTTCTATCGATCATATAAGCATAATATGGCTAATAATATGAATTAGATTGATAATAATAAGAGTAATAAGTATAGTAATTGTCGTTCTATCGATCATATAAGCATAATATGGCTAATAATATGAATTAGATTGATAATAGTAAGAGTAATAAGTATAGTAATTGTCGTTCTATCGATCATATTAGCATAATATGGCGAATAATATCATTTAGATTGATAATAATATGAATAATAAGTATAGTAATTGTCGTTCTATCGATCATATAAGCATAATATGGCTAATAATATGAGTTAGATTGATAATAATAAGAGTAATAAGTATAGTAATTGTCGTTCTATCGATCATATCTGCATAATATGGTTAATAATATGAGATAGATTAATAATAATAAGAATAATAAGTATAGTAATTGTTGTTCTATCGACCATGGAAGCATAATATGGCTAATAATATGAGTTAGATTGATAATAATAAGAGTAATAACTATAGTAATTGCCGTTCTATCGATCATATAAGCATAATATGGCGAATAATATGATTTAGATTGATAATAATAAGAGTAATAAGTATAGTAATTGTCGTTCTATCGATCATATAAGCATAATATCGCTAATAATATGAGTTAGCTTGATAATAATAAGAGTAATAAGTATAGTAATTGTCGTTCTATCGATCATATCTGCACAATATGGTTAATAATATGAGTTAGATTAATAGTAATGAGTGTAATAAGTATAGTAATTGTCGTTCTATCGATCATATAAGAATAATATGGCGAATAATATGATTTAGATTGATAATAATAAGAGTAATAAGTATAGTAATTGTCGTTCTATCGATCATATAAGCATAATATGGCTAATAATATGAGTTAGATTGATAATAATAAGAGTCATAAGTATAGTAATTGTCGTTCTATCGATCATATAAGCATAATATGGTTAATAATATTTATTAGATTAATAATAATATGAATAATAAGTATAGTAATTGTCGTTCTATCGACCATGGAAGCATAATATGGCTAATAATACGAGTTAGATTGATAATAATAAGAGTAATAAGTATATTAATTGCCGTTCTATCGACCATATAAGCATAATATGGCGAATAATATGATTTAGATTGATAATAATAAGAGTAATAAGTATAGTAATTGTCGTTCTATCGATCACATAAGCATAATACGGCTAATAATATGAGTTAGCTTGATAATAATAAGAGTAATAAGTATAGTAATTGTCGTTCTATCGATCATATCTGCACAATATGGTTAATAATATGAGTTAGATTAATAGTAATGAGTGCAATAAGTATAGTAATTGTCGGTCTATCGATCATATAAGCATAATATGGCTAATAATATGAGTTAGATTGATAATAATAAGAGTAATATGTATAGTAATTGCCGTTCTATCGACCATATAAGCATAATATGGCGAATAATATGATTTGGATTGATAATAATAAGAGTAATAAGTATAGTAATTGTCGTTCTATCGATCATATAAGCATAATATCGCTAATAATATGAGTTAGCTTGATAACAATAAGAGTAATAAGTGTAGTAATTGTCGTTCTATCGATCATATCTGCACAATATGGTTAATAATATGAGTTAGATTAATAGTAATGAGTGTAATAAGTATAGTAATCGTCGTTCGATCGATCATATAAGAATAATATGGCGAATAATATGATTTAGATTGATAATAATAAGAGTAATAAGTATAGTAATTGTCGTTCTATCGATCATATGAGCATAATATGGCGAATAATATCATTTAGATTGATAATAATATGAGTAATAAGTATATTAATTGTCGTTCTATCGTTCATATAAGCATAATATGGCTAATAATATGAGTTAGCTTGATAATAATAAGAGTAATAAGTTTAGTAATTGTCGTTCTATCGATCATATAAGCATAATATCGCTAATAATATGAGTTAGCTTGATAACAATAAGAGTAATAAGTATAGTAATTGTCGTTCTATCGATCATATCTGCACAATATGGTTAATAATATGAGTTAGATTAATAGTAATGAGTGTAATAAGTATAGAATTCGTCGTTCGATCGATCATATAAGAATAATATGGCGAATAATATGATTTAGATTGATAATAATAAGAGTAATAAGTATAGTAATTGTCGTTCTATCGATCATATGAGCATAATATGGCGAATAATATCATTTAGATTGATAATAATATGAGTAATAAGTATAGTAATTGTCGTTCTATCGATCATATAAGCATAATATGGCTAATAATATGAGTTAGCTTGATAATAATAAGAGTAATAAGTTTAGTAATTGTCGTTCTATCGATCATATAAGCATAATATGGCTAATAATATGAATTAGATTGATAATAATAAGAGTAATAAGTATAGTAATTGTCGTTCTATCGATCATATTAGCATAATATGGCTAATAATATGAGTTAGATTGATAATAATAAGAGTAATAAGTATAGTAATTGTCGTTCTATCGATCATATAAGCATAATATGGTTAATAATATTTATTAGATTAATAATAGTATGAATAATAGGTATAGTAATTGTCGTTCTATCGACCATGGAAGCATAATATGGCTAATAATACGAGTTAGATTGATAATAATAAGAGTAATAAGTATAGTAATTGTCGTTCTATCGATCATATAAGAATAATATGGCGAATAATATGATTTAGATTGATAATAATAAGAGTAATAAGTATAGTAATTGTCGTTCTATCGATCATATAAGCATAATATGGCTGAGAATATGAGTTAGATTGATAATAATAAGAGTCATAAGTATAGTAATTGTCGTTCTATCGATCATATAAGCATAATATGGTTAATAATATTTATTAGATTAATAATAATATGAATAATAAGTATAGTAATTGTCGTTCTATCGACCATGGAAGCATAATATGGCTAATAATACGAGTTAGATTGATAATAATAAGAGTAATAAGTATAGTAATTGTCGTTCTATCGATCATATAAGCATAATATGGCTAATAATATGAGTTAGCTTGATAATAATAAGAGTAATAAGTTTAGTAATTGTCGTTCTATCGATCATATAAGCATAATATGGCTAATAATATGAATTAGATTGATAATAATAAGAGTAATAAGTATAGTAATTGTCGTTCTATCGATCATATTAGCATAATATGGCGAATAATATCATTTAGATTGATAATAATATGAGTAATAATTATAGTAATTGTCGTTCTAGCGATCATATAAGCATAATATGGCTAATAATATGAATTAGATTGATAATAATAAGAGTAATAAGTATAGTAATTGTCGTTCTATCGATCATATAAGCATAATATGGCTAATAATATGAATTAGATTGATAATAATAAGAGTAATAAGTATAGTAATTGTCGTTCTATCGATCATATTAGCATAATATGGCGAATAATATCATTTAGATTGATAATAATATGAGTAATAAGTATAGTAATTGTCGTTCTATCGATCATATAAGCATAATATGGCTAATAATATGAGTTAGCTTGATAATAATAAGAGTAATAAGTTTAGTAATTGTCGTTCTATCGATCATATAAGCATAATATGGCTAATAATATGAATTAGATTGATAATAATAAGAGTAATAAGTATAGTAATTGTCGTTCTATCGATCATATTAGCATAATATGGCGAATAATATCATTTAGATTGATAATAATATGAGTAATAATTATAGTAATTGTCGTTCTATCGATCATATAAGCATAATATGGCTAATAATATGAATTAGATTGATAATAATAAGAGTAATAAGTATAGTAATTGTTGTTCTATCGATCATATAAGCATAATATGGCTAATAATATGAATTAGATTGATAATAATAAGAGTAATAAGTATAGTAATTGTCGTTCTATAGATCATATTAGCATAATATGGCGAATAATATGATTTAGATTGATAATAATAAGAGTAATAAGTATAGTAATTGTCGTTCTATCGATCATATAAGCATAATATCGCCAATAATATGAGTTAGCTTGATAATAATAAGAGTAATAAGTATAGTAATTGTCGTTCTATCGATCATATCTGCACAATATGGTTAATAATATGAGTTAGATTAATAGTAATGAGTGTAATAAGTATAGTAATTGTCGTTCTATCGATCACATAAGCATAATACGGCTAATAATATGAGTTAGCTTGATAATAATAAGAGTAATAAGTATAGTAATTGTCGTTCTATCGATCATATCTGCACAATATGGTTAATAATATGAGTTAGATTAATAGTAATGAGTGCAATAAGTGTAGTAATTGTCGGTCTATCGATCATATAAGCATAATATGGCTAATAATATGAGTTAGATGGATAATAATAAGAGTAATATGTATAGTAATTGCCGTTCTATCGACCATATAAGCATAATATGGCGAATAATATGATTTGGATTGATAATAATAAGAGTAATAAGTATAGTAATTGTCGTTCTATCGATCATATAAGCATAATATCGCTAATAATATGAGTTAGCTTGATAACAATAAGAGTAATAAGTATAATAATTGTCGTTCTATCGATCATATCTGCACAATATGGTTAATAATATGAGTTAGATTAATAGTAATGAGTGTAATAAGTACAGTAATCGTCGTTCGATCGATCATATAAGAATAATATGGCGAATAATATGATTTAGATTGATAATAATAACAGTAATAAGTACAGTAATTGTCGTTCTATCGATCATATAAGCATAATATGGCTAATAATATGAGTTAGATTGATAATAATAAGAGTAATAAGTATAGTAATTGTAGTTCTATCGATCATATCTGCACAATATGGTTAATAATATGAGTTAGATTAATAGTAATGAGTGTAATAAGTATAGTAATTGTCGTTCTATCGATCATATAAGAATAATATGGCGAATAATATGATTTAGATTGATAATAATAAGAGTAATAAGTATAGTAATTGTCGTTCTATCGATCATATAAGCATAATATGGCTAATAATATGAGTTAGCTTGATAATAATAAGAGTAATAAGTTTAGTAATTATCGTTCTATCGATCATATAAGCATAATATGGCTAATAATATGAATTAGATTGATAATAATAAGAGTAATAAGTATAGTAATTGTCGTTCTATCGATCATATTAGCATAATATGGCTAATAATATGAATTAGATTGATAATAATAAGAGTAATAAGTATAGTAATTGTCGTTCTATCGATCATATCTGCATAATATGGTTAATAATATGAGATAGATTAATAATAATAAGAATAATAAGTATAGTAATTGTCGTTCTATCGACCATGGAAGCATAATATGGCTAATAATATGAGTTAGATTGATAATAATAAGAGTAATAACTATAGTAATTGCCGTTCAATCGATCATATAAGCATAATATGGCGAATAATATGATTTAGATTGATAATAATAAGAGTAATAAGTATAGTAATTGTCGTTCTATCGATCATATAAGCATAATATCGCTAATAATATGAGTTAGCTTGATAATAATAAGAGTAATAAGAATAGTAATTGTCGTTCTATCGATCATATCTGCACAATATGGTTAATAATATGAGTTAGATTAATAGTAATGAGTGTAATAAGTATAGTAATTGTCGTTCTATCGATCATATAAGAATAATATGGCGAATAATATGATTTAGATTGATAATAATAAGAGTAATAAGTATAGTAATTGTCGTTCTATCGATCATATAAGCATAATATGGCTAATAATATGAGTTAGATGGATAATAATAAGAGTCATAAGTATAGTAATTGTCGTTCTATCGATCATATAAGCATAATATGGTTAATAATATTTATTAGATTAATAATAATATGAATAATAAGTATAGTAATTGTCGTTCTATCGACCATGGAAGCATAATATGGCTAATAATACGAGTTAGATTGATAATAATAAGAGTAATAAGTATATTAATTGCCGTTCTATCGACCATATAAGCATAATATGGCGAATAATATGATTTAGATTGATAATAATAAGAGTAATAAGTATAGTAATTGTCGTTCTATCGATCACATAAGCATAATACGGCTAATAATATGAGTTAGCTTGATAATAATAAGAGTAATAAGTATAGTAATTGTCGTTCTATCGATCATATCTGCACAATATGGTTAATAATATGAGTTAGATTAATAGTAATGAGTGCAATAAGTATAGTAATTGTCGGTCTATCGATCATATAAGCATAATATGGCTAATAATATGAGTTAGATTGATAATAATAAGAGTAATATGTATAGTAATTGCCGTTCTATCGACCATATAAGCATAATATGGCGAATAATATGATTTGGATTGATAATAATAAGAGTAATAAGTATAGTAATTGTCGTTCTATCGATCATATAAGCATAATATCGCTAATAATATGAGTTAGCTTGATAACAATAAGGGTAATAAGTATAGTAATTGTCGTTCTATCGATCATATCTGCACAATATGGTTAATAATATGAGTTAGATTAATAGTAATGAGTGTAATAAGTATAGTAATCGTCGTTCTATCGATCATATAAGAATAATATGGCGAATAATATGATTTAGATTGATAATAATAAGAGTAATAAGTATAGTAATTGTCGTTCTATCGATCATATAAGCATAATATGGCAAATAATATGAGTTAGATTTATAATAATAAGAGTAATAAGTATAGTAATTGTCGTTCTATCGATCATATGAGCATAATATGGCGAATAATATCATGTAGATTGATAATAATATGAGTAATAAGTATAGTAATTGTCGTTCTATCGATCATATAAGCATAATATGGCTAATAATATGAGTTAGCTTGATAATAATAAGAGTAATAAGTTTAGTAATTGTCGTTCTATCGATCATATAAGCATCATATGGCTAATAATATGAATTAGATTGATAATAATAAGAGTAATAAGTATAGTAATTGTCGTTCTATCGATCATATTAGCATAATATGGCGAATAATATCATTTAGATTGATAATAATATGAGTAATAAGTATAGTAATTGTCGTTCTATCGATCATATAAGCATAATATGGCTAATAATATGAGTTAGCTTGATAATAATAAGAGTAATAAGTTTAGTAATTGTCGTTCTATCGATCATATAAGCATAATATGTCTAATAATATGAATTAGATTGATAATAATAAGAGTAATAAGTATAGTAATTGTCGTTCTATCGATCATATTAGCATAATATGGCGAATAATATCATTTAGATTGATAATAATATGAGTAATAATTATAGTAATTGTCGTTCTATCGATCATATAAGCATAATATGGCTAATAATATGAATTAGATTGATAATAATAAGAGTAATAAGTATAGTAATTGTTGTTCTATCGATCAGATAAGCATAATATGGCTAATAATATGAATTAGATTGATAATAATAAGAGTAATAAGTATAGAAATTGTCGTTCTATAGATCATATTAGCATAATATGGCGAATAATATCATTTAGATTGATAATAATGTGAATAATAAGTATAGTAATTGTCGTTCTATCGATCATATAAGCATAATATGGCTAATAATATGAGTTAGATTGATAATAATAAGAGTAATAAGTATAGTAATTGTCGTTCTATCGATCATATGTGCATAATATGGTTAATAATATGAGATAGATTAATAATAATAAGAATAATAAGTATAGTAATTGTCGTTCTATCGACCATGGAAGCATAATATGGCTAATAATATGAGTTAGATTGATAATAATAAGAGTAATAACTATAGTAATTGCCGTTCTATCGATCATATAAGCATAATATGGCGAATAATATGATTTAGATTGATAATAATAAGAGTAATAAGTATAGTAATTGTCGTTCTATCGATCATATAAGCATAATATCGCTAATAATATGAGTTAGCTTGATAATAATAAGAGTAATAAGTATAGTAATTGTCGTTCTATCGATTATATCTGCACAATATGGTTAATAATATGAGTTAGATTAATAGTAATGAGTGTAATAAGTATAGTAATTGTCGTTCTATCGATCATATAAGAATAATATGGCGAATAATATGATTTAGATTGATAATAATAAGAGTAATAAGTATAGTAATTGTCGTTCTATCGATCATATAAGCATAATATGGCTAATAATATGAGTTAGATTGATAATAATAAGAGTCATAAGTATAGTAATTGTCGTTCTATCGATCATATAAGCATAATATGGTTAATAATATTTATTAGATTAATAATAATATGAATAATAAGTATAGTAATTGTCGTTCTATCGACCATGGAAGCATAATATGACTAATAATACGAGTTAGATTGATAATAATAAGAGTAATAAGTATATTAATTGCCGTTCTATCGACCATATAAGCATAATATGGCGAATAATATGATTTAGATTGATAATAATAAGAGTAATAAGTATAGTAATTGTCGTTCTATCGATCACATAAGCATAATACGGCTAATAATATGAGTTAGCTTGATAATAATAAGAGTAATAAGTATAGTAATTGTCGTTCTATCGATCATATCTGCACAATATGGTTAATAATATGAGTTAGATTAATAGTAATGAGTGCAATAAGTATAGTAATTGTCGGTCTATCGATCATATAAGCATAATATGGCTAATAATATGAGTTAGATTGATAATAATAAGAGTAATATGTATAGTAATTGCCGTTCTATCGACCATATAAGCATAATATGGCGAATAATATGATTTGGATTGATAATAATAAGAGTAATAAGTATAGTAATTGTCGTTCTATCGATCATATAAGCATAATATCGCTAATAATATGAGTTAGCTTGATAGCAATAAGAGTAATAAGTATAGTAATTGTCGTTCTATCGATCATATCTGCACAATATGGTTAATAATATGAGTTAGATTAATAGTAATGAGTGTAATAAGTATAGTAATCGTCGTTCGATCGATCATATAAGAATAATATGGCGAATAATATGATTTAGATTGATAATAATAAGAGTAATAAGTATAGTAATTGTCGTTCTATCGATCATATGAGCATAATATGGCGAATAATATCATTTAGATTGATAATAATATGAGTAATAAGTATAGTAATTGTCGTTCTATCGATCATATAAGCATAATATGGCTAATAATATGAGTTAGCTTGATAATAATAAGAGTAATAAGTTTAGTAATTGTCGTTCTATCGATCATATAAGCATAATATGGCTAATAATATGAATTAGATTGATAATAATAAGAGTAATAAGTATAGTAATTGTCGTTCTATCGATCATATTAGCATAATATGGCGAATAATATCATTTAGATTGATAATAATATGAGTAATAATTATAGTAATTGTCGTTCTAGCGATCATATAAGCATAATATGGCTAATAATATGAATTAGATTAATAATAATAAGAGTTATAAGTATAGTAATTGTCGTTCTATCGATCATATGAGGATAATATGGCGAATAATATCATTTAGATTGATAATAATATGAGTAATAAGTATAGTAATTGTCGTTCCATCGATCATATAAGCATAATATGGCTAATAATATGAGTTAGCTTGATAATAATAAGAGTAATAAGTTTAGTAATTGTCGTTCTATCGATCATATAAGCATAATATGGCTAATAATATGAATTAGATTGATAATAATAAGAGTAATAAGTATAGTAATTGTCGTTCTATCGATCATATTAGCATAATATGGCGAATAATATCATTTAGATTGATAATAATATGAGTAATAATTATAGTAATTGTCGTTCTATCGATCATATAAGCATAATATGGCTAATAATATGAGTTAGATTAATAATAATAAGAGTAATAAGTATAGTAATTGTCGTTCTATCGATCATATAAGAATAATATGGCGAATAATATGATTTAGATTGATAATAATAAGAGTAATAAGTATAGTAATTGTCGTTCTATCGACCATATAAGCACAATATGGCTAATAATATGAGTTAGATTGATAATAATAAGAGTAATAAGTATAGTAATTGTCGTTCTATCGATCATATAAGCATAATATGGTTAATAATATTTATTAGATTAATAATAATATGAATAATAGGTATAGTAATTGCCGTTCTATCGACCATGGAAGCATAATATGGCTAATAATACGAGTTAGATTGATAATAATAAGAGTAATAAGTATAGTAATTGTCGTTCTATCGATCATATCTGCACAATATGGTTAATAATATGAGTTAGATTAATAGTAATGAGTGTAATAAGTATAGTAATTGTCGTTCTATCGATCATATAAGAATAATATGGCGAATAATATGATTTAGATTGATAATAATAAGAGTAATAAGTATAGTAATTGTCGTTCTATCGATCATATAAGCATAATATGGCTGAGAATATGAGTTAGATTGATAATAATAAGAGTCATAAGTATAGTAATTGTCGTTCTATCGATCATATAAGCATAATATGGTTAATAATATTTATTAGATTAATAATAATATGAATAATAAGTATAGTAATTGTCGTTCTATCGACCATGGAAGCATAATATGGCTAATAATACGAGTTAGATTGATAATAATAAGAGTAATAAGTATAGTAATTGTCGTTCTATCGATCATATAAGCATAATATGGCTAATAATATGAGTTAGCTTGATAATAATAAGAGTAATAAGTTTAGTAATTGTCGTTCTATCGATCATATAAGCATAATATGGCTAATAATATGAATTAGATTGATAATAATAAGAGTAATAAGTATAGTAATTGTCGTTCTATCGATCATATTAGCATAATATGGCGAATAATATCATTTAGATTGATAATAATATGAGTAATAATTATAGTAATTGTCGTTCTAGCGATCATATAAGCATAATATGGCTAATAATATGAATTAGATTGATAATAATAAGAGTAATAAGTATAGTAATTGTCGTTCTATCGATCATATAAGCATAATATGGCTAATAATATGAATTAGATTGATAATAATAAGAGTAATAAGTATAGTAATTGTCGTTCTATCGATCATATAAGCATAATATCGCTAATAATATGAGTTAGCTTGATAATAATAAGAGTAATAAGTATAGTAATTGTCGTTCTATCGATCATATCTGCACAATATGGTTAATAATATGAGTTAGATTAATAGTAAAGAGTGTAATAAGTATAGTAATTGTCGTTCTATCGATCATATAAGAATAATATGGCGAATAATATGATTTAGATTGATAATAATAAGAGTAATAAGTATAGTAATTGTCGTTCTATCGATCATATAAGCATAATATGGCTAATAATATGAGTTAGATTAATAATAATAAGAGTAATAAGTATAGTAATTGTCGTTCTATCGATCATATGTGCATAATATGGCGAATAATATCATTTAGATTGATAACAATATGAGTAATAAGTATAGTAATTGTCGTTCTATCGATCATATAAGCATAATATGGCTAATAATATGGGTTAGCTTGATAATAATAAGAGTAATAAGTTTAGTAATTGTCGTTCTATCGATCACATAAGCATAATATGGCTAATAATATGAATTAGATTGATAATAATAAGAGTAATAAGTATAGTAATTGTCGTTCTATCGATCATATAAGAATAATATGGCGAATAATATGATTTAGATTGATAATAATATGAATAATAAGTATAGTAATTGTCGTTCTATCGATCATATAAGCATAATATGGCTAATAATATGAGTTAGATTGATAATAATAAGAGTAATAAGTATAGTAATTGTCGTTCTATCGATCATATCTGCATAATATGGTTAATAATAAGAGATAGATTAATAATAATAAGAATAATAAGTATAGTAATTGTCGTTCTATCGACCATGGAAGCATAATATGGCTAATAATATGAGTTAGATTGATAATAATAAGAGTAATAACTATAGTAATTGCCGTTCTATCGATCATATAAGCATAATATGGCGAATAATATGATTTAGATTGATAATAATAAGAGTAATAAGTATAGTAATTGTCGTTCTATCGATCATATAAGCATAATATCGCTAATAATATGAGTTAGCTTGATAATAATAAGAGTAATAAGTATAGTAATTGTCGTTCTATCGATCATATCTGCACAATATGGTTAATAATATGAGTTAGATTAATAGTAATGAGTGTAATAAGTATAGTAATTGTCGTTCTATCGATCACATAAGCATAATACGGCTAATAATATGAGTTAGCTTGATAATAATAAGAGCAATAAGTATAGTAATTGTCGTTCTATCGATCATATCTGCACAATATGGTTAATAATATGAGTTAGATTAATAGTAATGAGTGCAATAAGTATAGTAATTGTCGGTCTATCGATCATATAAGCATAATATGGCTAATAATATGAGTTAGATTGATAATAATAAGAGTAATATGTATAGTAATTGCCGTTCTATCGACCATATAAGCATAATATGGCGAATAATATGATTTGGATTGATAATAATAAGAGTAGTAAGTATAGTAATTGTCGTTCTATCGATCATATAAGCATAATATCGCTAATAATATGAGTTAGCTTGATAACAATAAGAGTAATAAGTATAGTAATTGTCGTTCTATCGATCATATCTGCACAATATGGTTAATAATATGAGTTAGATTAATAGTAATGAGTGTAATAAGTACAGTAATCGTCGTTCGATCGATCATATAAGAATAATATGGCGAATAATATGATTTAGATTGATAATAATAACAGTAATAAGTACAGTAATTGTCGTTCTATCGATCATATAAGCATAATATGGCTAATAATATGAGTTAGATTGATAATAATAAGAGTAATAAGTATAGTAATTGTCGTTCTATCGATCATATAAGCACAATATGGTTAATAATATGAGTTAGATTAATAATAATAAGAGTAATAAGTATAGTAATTGTCGTTCTATCGATCATATGAGCATAATATGGCGAATAATATCATTTAGATTGATAATAATATGAGTAATAAGTATAGTAATTGTCGTTCTATCGATCATATAAGCATAATATGGCTAATAATATGAGTTAGCTTGATAATAATAAGAGTAATAAGTTTAGTAATTGTCGTTCTATCGATCATATAAGCATAATATGGCTAATAATATGAATTAGATTGATAATAATAAGAGTAATAAGTATAGTAATTGTCGTTCTATCGATCATATTAGCATAATATGGCGAATAATATCATTTAGATTGATAATAATATGAGTAATAATTATAGTAATTGTCGTTCTAGCGATCATATAAGCATAATATGGCTAATAATATGAATTAGATTGATAATAATAAGAGTAATAAGTATAGTAATTGTCGTTCTATCGATCATATAAGCATAATATTTCTAATAATATGAATTAGATTGATAATAATAAGAGTAATAAGTATAGTAATTGTCGTTCTATCGATCATATAAGCATAATATCGCTAATAATATGAGTTAGCTTGATAATAATAAGAGTAATAAGTACAGTAATTGTCGTTCTATCGATCATATCTGCACAATATGGTTAATAATATGAGTTAGATTAATAGTAAAGAGTGTAATAAGTATAGTAATTGTCGTTCTATCGATCATATAAGAATAATATGGCGAATAATATGATTTAGATTGATAATAATAAGAGTAATAAGTATAGTAATTGTCGTTCTATCGATCATATAAGCATAATATGGCTAATAATATGAGTTAGATTAATAATAATAAGAGTAATAAGTATAGTAATTGTCGTTCTATCGATCATATGAGCATAATATGGCGAATAATATCATTTAGATTGATAATAATATGAGTAATAAGTATAGTAATTGTCGTTCTATCGATCATATAAGCATAATATGGCTAATAATATGGGTTAGCTTGATAATAATAAGAGTAATAAGTTTAGTAATTGTCGTTCTATCGATCATATAAGCATAATATGGCTAATAATATGAATTAGATTGATAATAATAAGAGTAATAAGTATAGTAATTGTCGTTCTATCGATCATATTAGCATAATATGGCGAATAATATCATTTAGATTGATAATAATATGAGTAATAAGTATAGTAATTGTCGTTCTATCGATCATATAAGCATAATATGGCTAATAATATGAGTTAGCTTGATAATAATAAGAGTAATAAGTTTAGTAATTGTCGTTCTATCGATCATATAAGCATAATATGGCTAATAATATGAATTAGATTGATAATAATAAGAGTCATAAGTATAGTAATTGTCGTTCTATCGACCATGGAAGCATAATATGGCTAATAATACGAGTTAGATTGATAATAATAAGAGTAATAAGTATAGTAATTGTCGTTCTATCGATCATATAAGCATAATATGGCTAATAATATGAGTTAGCTTGATAATAATAAGAGTAATAAGTTTAGTAATTGTCGTTCTATCGATCATATAAGCATAATATGGCTAATAATATGGATTAGATTGATAATAATAAGAGTAATAAGTATAGTAATTGTCGTTCTATCGATCATATTAGCATAATATGGCGAATAATATCATTTAGATTGATAATAATATGAGTAATAATTATAGTAATTGTCGTTCTAGCGATCATATAAGCATAATATGGCTAATAATATGAATTAGATTGATAATAATAAGAGTAATAAGTTTAGTAATTGTCGTTCTATCGATCATATAAGCATAATATGGCTAATAATATGAATTAGATTGATAATAATAAGAGTAATAAGTATAGTAATTGTCGTTCTATCGATCATATAAGCATAATATGGCTAATAATATGAGTTAGCTTGATAATAATAAGAGTAATAAGTTTAGTAATTGTCGTTCTATCGATCATATAAGCATAATATGGCTAATAATATGAATTAGATTGATAATAATAAGAGTAATAAGTATAGTAATTGTCGTTCTATCGATCATATTAGCATAATATGGCGAATAATATCATTTAGATTGATAATAATATGAGTAATAAGTATAGTAATTGTCGTTCTATCGATCATATAAGCATAATATGGCTAATAATATGAGTTAGCTTGATAATAATAAGAGTAATAAGTTTAGTAATTGTCGTTCTATCGATCATATAAGCATAATATGGCTAATAATATGAATTAGATTGATAATAATAAGAGTCATAAGTATAGTAATTGTCGTTCTATCGATCATATTAGCATAATATGGCGAATAATATCATTTAGATTGATAATAATATGAGTAATAAGTATAGTAATTGTCGTTCTATCGATCATATAAGCATAATATGGCTAATAATATGAGTTAGCTTGATAATAATAAGAGTAATAAGTTTAGTAATTGTCGTTCTATCGATCATATAAGCATAATATGGCTAATAATATGAATTAGGTTGATAATAATAAGAGTAATAAGTATAGTAATTGTCGTTCTATCGATCATATTAGCATAATATGGCGAATAATATCATTTAGATTGATAATAATATGAGTAATAATTATAGTAATTGTCGTTCTATCGATCATATAAGCATAATATGGCTAATAATATGAGTTAGCTTGATAATAATAAGAGTAATAAGTATAGTAATTGTCGTTCTATCGATCATATCTGCACAATATGGTTAATAATATGAGTTAGATTAATAGTAAAGAGTGTAATAAGTATAGTAATTGTCGTTCTATCGATCATATAAGAATAATATGGCGAATAATATGATTTAGATTGATAATAATAAGAGTAATAAGTATAGTAATTGTCGTTCTATCGATCATATAAGCATAATATGGCTAATAATATGAGTTAGATTAATAATAATAAGAGTAATAAGTATAGTAATTGTCGTTCTATCGATCATATGTGCATAATATGGCGAATAATATCATTTAGATTGATAACAATATGAGTAATAAGTATAGTAATTGTCGTTCTATCGATCATATAAGCATAATATGGCTAATAATATGAGTTAGATTGATAATAATAAGAGTAATAAGTATAGTAATTGTCGTTCTATCGATCATATAAGCACAATATGGTTAATAATATGAGTTAGATTAATAATAATAAGAGTAATAAGTATAGTAATTGTCGTTCTATCGATCATATGAGCATAATATGGCGAATAATATCATTTAGATTGATAATAATATGAGTAATAAGTATAGTAATTGTCGTTCTATCGATCATATAAGCATAATATGGCTAATAATATGAGTTAGCTTGATAATAATAAGAGTAATAAGTTTAGTAATTGTCGTTCTATCGATCATATAAGCATAATATGGCTAATAATATGAATTAGATTGATAATAATAAGAGTAATAAGTATAGTAATTGTCGTTCTATAGATCATATTAGCATAATATGGCGAATAATATCATTTAGATTGATAATAATATGAATAATAAGTATAGTAATTGTCGTTCTATCGATCATATAAGCATAATATGGCTAATAATATGAGTTAGATTGATAATAATAAGAGTAATAAGTATAGTAATTGTCGTTCTATCGATCATATCTGCATAATATGGTTAATAATAAGAGATAGATTAATAATAATAAGAATAATAAGTATAGTAATTGTCGTTCTATCGACCATGGAAGCATAATATGGCTAATAATATGAGTTAGATTGATAATAATAAGAGTAATAACTATAGTAATTGCCGTTCTATCGATCATATAAGCATAATATGGCGAATAATATGATTTAGATTGATAATAATAAGAGTAATAAGTATAGTAATTGTCGTTCTATCGATCATATAAGCATAATATCGCTAATAATATGAGTTAGCTTGATAATAATAAGAGTAATAAGTATAGTAATTGTCGTTCTATCGATCATATCTGCACAATATGGTTAATAATATGAGTTAGATTAATAGTAATGAGTGTAATAAGTATAGTAATTGTCGTTCTATCGATCACATAAGCATAATACGGCTAATAATATGAGTTAGCTTGATAATAATAAGAGCAATAAGTATAGTAATTGTCGTTCTATCGATCATATCTGCACAATATGGTTAATAATATGAGTTAGATTAATAGTAATGAGTGCAATAAGTATAGTAATTGTCGGTCTATCGATCATATAAGCATAATATGGCTAATAATATGAGTTAGATTGATAATAATAAGAGTAATATGTATAGTAATTGCCGTTCTATCGACCATATAAGCATAATATGGCGAATAATATGATTTGGATTGATAATAATAAGAGTAGTAAGTATAGTAATTGTCGTTCTATCGATCATATAAGCATAATATCGCTAATAATATGAGTTAGCTTGATAACAATAAGAGTAATAAGTATAGTAATTGTCGTTCTATCGATCATATCTGCACAATATGGTTAATAATATGAGTTAGATTAATAGTAATGAGTGTAATAAGTACAGTAATCGTCGTTCGATCGATCATATAAGAATAATATGGCGAATAATATGATTTAGATTGATAATAATAACAGTAATAAGTACAGTAATTGTCGTTCTATCGATCATATAAGCATAATATGGCTAATAATATGAGTTAGATTGATAATAATAAGAGTAATAAGTATAGTAATTGTCGTTCTATCGATCATATAAGCACAATATGGTTAATAATATGAGTTAGATTAATAATAATAAGAGTAATAAGTATAGTAATTGTCGTTCTATCGATCATATGAGCATAATATGGCGAATAATATCATTTAGATTGATAATAATATGAGTAATAAGTATAGTAATTGTCGTTCTATCGATCATATAAGCATAATATGGCTAATAATATGAGTTAGCTTGATAATAATAAGAGTAATAAGTTTAGTAATTGTCGTTCTATCGATCATATAAGCATAATATGGCTAATAATATGAATTAGATTGATAATAATAAGAGTAATAAGTATAGTAATTGTCGTTCTATCGATCATATTAGCATAATATGGCGAATAATATCATTTAGATTGATAATAATATGAGTAATAATTATAGTAATTGTCGTTCTAGCGATCATATAAGCATAATATGGCTAATAATATGAATTAGATTGATAATAATAAGAGTAATAAGTATAGTAATTGTCGTTCTATCGATCATATAAGCATAATATTTCTAATAATATGAATTAGATTGATAATAATAAGAGTAATAAGTATAGTAATTGTCGTTCTATCGATCATATAAGCATAATATCGCTAATAATATGAGTTAGCTTGATAATAATAAGAGTAATAAGTACAGTAATTGTCGTTCTATCGATCATATCTGCACAATATGGTTAATAATATGAGTTAGATTAATAGTAAAGAGTGTAATAAGTATAGTAATTGTCGTTCTATCGATCATATAAGAATAATATGGCGAATAATATGATTTAGATTGATAATAATAAGAGTAATAAGTATAGTAATTGTCGTTCTATCGATCATATAAGCATAATATGGCTAATAATATGAGTTAGATTAATAATAATAAGAGTAATAAGTATAGTAATTGTCGTTCTATCGATCATATGAGCATAATATGGCGAATAATATCATTTAGATTGATAATAATATGAGTAATAAGTATAGTAATTGTCGTTCTATCGATCATATAAGCATAATATGGCTAATAATATGGGTTAGCTTGATAATAATAAGAGTAATAAGTTTAGTAATTGTCGTTCTATCGATCATATAAGCATAATATGGCTAATAATATGAATTAGATTGATAATAATAAGAGTAATAAGTATAGTAATTGTCGTTCTATCGATCATATTAGCATAATATGGCGAATAATATCATTTAGATTGATAATAATATGAGTAATAAGTATAGTAATTGTCGTTCTATCGATCATATAAGCATAATATGGCTAATAATATGAGTTAGCTTGATAATAATAAGAGTAATAAGTTTAGTAATTGTCGTTCTATCGATCATATAAGCATAATATGGCTAATAATATGGGTTAGCTTGATAATAATAAGAGTAATAAGTTTAGTAATTGTCGTTCTATCGATCATATAAGCATAATATGGCTAATAATATGAATTAGATTGATAATAATAAGAGTAATAAGTATAGTAATTGTCGTTCTATCGATCATATAAGAATAATATGGCGAATAATATGATTTAGATTGATAATAATAACAGTAGTAAGTACAGTCATTGTCGTTCTATCGATCATATAAGCATAATATGGCTAATAATATGAGTTAGATTGATAATAATAAGAGTAATAAGTATAGTAATTGTCGTTCTATCGATCATATAAGCACAATATGGTTAATAATATGAGTTAGATTAATAATAATAAGAGTAATAAGTATAGTAATTGTCGTTCTATCGATCATATGAGCATAATATGGCGAATAATATCATTTAGATTGATAATAATATGAGTAATAAGTATAGTAATTGTCGTTCTATCGATCATATAAGCATAATATGGCTAATAATATGAGTTAGCTTGATAATAATAAGAGTAATAAGTTTAGTAATTGTCGTTCTATCGATCATATAAGCATAATATGGCTAATAATATGAATTAGATTGATAATAATAAGAGTAATAAGTATAGTAATTGTCGTTCTATAGATCATATTAGCATAATATGGCGAATAATATCATTTAGATTGATAATAATATGAATAATAAGTATAGTAATTGTCGTTCTATCGATCATATAAGCATAATATGGCTAATAATATGAGTTAGATTGATAATAATAAGAGTAATAAGTATAGTAATTGTCGTTCTATCGATCATATCTGCATAATATGGTTAATAATAAGAGATAGATTAATAATAATAAGAATAATAAGTATAGTAATTGTCGTTCTATCGACCATGGAAGCATAATATGGCTAATAATATGAGTTAGATTGATAATAATAAGAGTAATAACTATAGTAATTGCCGTTCTATCGATCATATAAGCATAATATGGCGAATAATATGATTTAGATTGATAATAATAAGAGTAATAAGTATAGTAATTGTCGTTCTATCGATCATATAAGCATAATATCGCTAATAATATGAGTTAGCTTGATAATAATAAGAGTAATAAGTATAGTAATTGTCGTTCTATCGATCATATCTGCACAATATGGTTAATAATATGAGTTAGATTAATAGTAATGAGTGTAATAAGTATAGTAATTGTCGTTCTATCGATCACATAAGCATAATACGGCTAATAATATGAGTTAGCTTGATAATAATAAGAGCAATAAGTATAGTAATTGTCGTTCTATCGATCATATCTGCACAATATGGTTAATAATATGAGTTAGATTAATAGTAATGAGTGCAATAAGTATAGTAATTGTCGGTCTATCGATCATATAAGCATAATATGGCTAATAATATGAGTTAGATTGATAATAATAAGAGTAATATGTATAGTAATTGCCGTTCTATCGACCATATAAGCATAATATGGCGAATAATATGATTTGGATTGATAATAATAAGAGTAGTAAGTATAGTAATTGTCGTTCTATCGATCATATAAGCATAATATCGCTAATAATATGAGTTAGCTTGATAACAATAAGAGTAATAAGTATAGTAATTGTCGTTCTATCGATCATATCTGCACAATATGGTTAATAATATGAGTTAGATTAATAGTAATGAGTGTAATAAGTACAGTAATCGTCGTTCGATCGATCATATAAGAATAATATGGCGAATAATATGATTTAGATTGATAATAATAACAGTAATAAGTACAGTAATTGTCGTTCTATCGATCATATAAGCATAATATGGCTAATAATATGAGTTAGATTGATAATAATAAGAGTAATAAGTATAGTAATTGTCGTTCTATCGATCATATAAGCACAATATGGTTAATAATATGAGTTAGATTAATAATAATAAGAGTAATAAGTATAGTAATTGTCGTTCTATCGATCATATGAGCATAATATGGCGAATAATATCATTTAGATTGATAATAATATGAGTAATAAGTATAGTAATTGTCGTTCTATCGATCATATAAGCATAATATGGCTAATAATATGAGTTAGCTTGATAATAATAAGAGTAATAAGTTTAGTAATTGTCGTTCTATCGATCATATAAGCATAATATGGCTAATAATATGAATTAGATTGATAATAATAAGAGTAATAAGTATAGTAATTGTCGTTCTATCGATCATATTAGCATAATATGGCGAATAATATCATTTAGATTGATAATAATATGAGTAATAATTATAGTAATTGTCGTTCTAGCGATCATATAAGCATAATATGGCTAATAATATGAATTAGATTGATAATAATAAGAGTAATAAGTATAGTAATTGTCGTTCTATCGATCATATAAGCATAATATTTCTAATAATATGAATTAGATTGATAATAATAAGAGTAATAAGTATAGTAATTGTCGTTCTATCGATCATATAAGCATAATATCGCTAATAATATGAGTTAGCTTGATAATAATAAGAGTAATAAGTACAGTAATTGTCGTTCTATCGATCATATCTGCACAATATGGTTAATAATATGAGTTAGATTAATAGTAAAGAGTGTAATAAGTATAGTAATTGTCGTTCTATCGATCATATAAGAATAATATGGCGAATAATATGATTTAGATTGATAATAATAAGAGTAATAAGTATAGTAATTGTCGTTCTATCGATCATATAAGCATAATATGGCTAATAATATGAGTTAGATTAATAATAATAAGAGTAATAAGTATAGTAATTGTCGTTCTATCGATCATATGAGCATAATATGGCGAATAATATCATTTAGATTGATAATAATATGAGTAATAAGTATAGTAATTGTCGTTCTATCGATCATATAAGCATAATATGGCTAATAATATGGGTTAGCTTGATAATAATAAGAGTAATAAGTTTAGTAATTGTCGTTCTATCGATCATATAAGCATAATATGGCTAATAATATGAATTAGATTGATAATAATAAGAGTAATAAGTATAGTAATTGTCGTTCTATCGATCATATTAGCATAATATGGCGAATAATATCATTTAGATTGATAATAATATGAGTAATAAGTATAGTAATTGTCGTTCTATCGATCATATAAGCATAATATGGCTAATAATATGAGTTAGCTTGATAATAATAAGAGTAATAAGTTTAGTAATTGTCGTTCTATCGATCATATAAGCATAATATGGCTAATAATATGAATTAGATTGATAATAATAAGAGTCATAAGTATAGTAATTGTCGTTCTATCGACCATGGAAGCATAATATGGCTAATAATACGAGTTAGATTGATAATAATAAGAGTAATAAGTATAGTAATTGTCGTTCTATCGATCATATAAGCATAATATGGCTAATAATATGAGTTAGCTTGATAATAATAAGAGTAATAAGTTTAGTAATTGTCGTTCTATCGATCATATAAGCATAATATGGCTAATAATATGAATTAGATTGATAATAATAAGAGTAATAAGTATAGTAATTGTCGTTCTATCGATCATATTAGCATAATATGGCGAATAATATCATTTAGATTGATAATAATATGAGTAATAATTATAGTAATTGTCGTTCTAGCGATCATATAAGCATAATATGGCTAATAATATGAATTAGATTGATAATAATAAGAGTAATAAGTTTAGTAATTGTCGTTCTATCGATCATATAAGCATAATATGGCTAATAATATGAATTAGATTGATAATAATAAGAGTAATAAGTATAGTAATTGTCGTTCTATCGATCATATAAGCATAATATGGCTAATAATATGAGTTAGCTTGATAATAATAAGAGTAATAAGTTTAGTAATTGTCGTTCTATCGATCATATAAGCATAATATGGCTAATAATATGAATTAGATTGATAATAATAAGAGTAATAAGTATAGTAATTGTCGTTCTATCGATCATATTAGCATAATATGGCGAATAATATCATTTAGATTGATAATAATATGAGTAATAAGTATAGTAATTGTCGTTCTATCGATCATATAAGCATAATATGGCTAATAATATGAGTTAGCTTGATAATAATAAGAGTAATAAGTTTAGTAATTGTCGTTCTATCGATCATATAAGCATAATATGGCTAATAATATGAATTAGATTGATAATAATAAGAGTCATAAGTATAGTAATTGTCGTTCTATCGATCATATTAGCATAATATGGCGAATAATATCATTTAGATTGATAATAATATGAGTAATAAGTATAGTAATTGTCGTTCTATCGATCATATAAGCATAATATCGCTAATAATATGAGTTAGCTTGATAATAATAAGAGTAATAAGTTTAGTAATTGTCGTTCTATCGATCATATAAGCATAATATGGCTAATAATATGAATTAGGTTGATAATAATAAGAGTAATAAGTATAGTAATTGTCGTTCTATCGATCATATTAGCATAATATGGCGAATAATATCATTTAGATTGATAATAATATGAGTAATAATTATAGTAATTGTCGTTCTATCGATCATATAAGCATAATATGGCTAATAATATGAATTAGATTGATAATAATAAGAGTAATAAGTATAGTAATTGTTGTTCTATCGATCATATAAGCATAATATGGCTAATAATATGAATTAGATTGATAATAATAAGAGTAATAAGTATAGTAATTGTCGTTCTATAGATCATATTAGCATAATATGGCGAATAATATCATTTAGATTGATAATAATATGAATAATAAGTATAGTAATTGTCGTTCTATCGATCATATAAGCATAATATGGCTAATAATATGAGTTAGATTGATAATAATAAGAGTAATAAGTATAGTAATTGTCGTTCTATCGATCATATCTGCATAATATGGTTAATAATATGAGATAGATTAATAATAATAAGAATAATAAGTATAGTAATTGTCGTTCTATCGACCATGGAAGCATAATATGGCTAATAATATGAGTTAGATTGATAATAATAAGAGTAATAACTATAGTAATTGCCGTTCTATCGATCATATAAGCATAATATGGCGAATAATTTGATTTAGATTGATAATAATAAGAGTAATAAGTATAGTAATTGTCGTTCTATCGATCATATAAGCATAATATCGCTAATAATATGAGTTAGCTTGATAATAATAAGAGTAATAAGTATAGTAATTGTCGTTCTATCGATCATATCTGCACAATATGGTTAATAATATGAGTTAGATTAATAGTAATGAGTGTAATAAGTATAGTAATTGTCGGTCTATCGATCATATAAGCATAATATGACTAATAATATGAGTTAGATTAATAATAATAAGAGTAATAAGTATAGTAATTGTCGTTCTATCGATCATATGAGCATAATATGGCGAATAATATCATTTAGATTGATAATAATGTGAGTAATAAGTATAGTAATTGTCGTTCTATCGATCATATAAGCATAATATGGCGAGTAATATCATTTAGATTGATAATAATATGAGTAATAAGTATAGTAATTGTCGTTCTATCGATCATATAAGCATAATATGGCTAATAATATGAGTTAGCTTGATAATAATAAGAGTAATAAGTTTAGTAATTGTCGTTCTATCGATCATATAAGCATAATATGGCTAATAATATGAATTAGATTGATAATAATAAGAGTAATAAGTATAGTAATTGTCGTTCTATCGATCATATTAGCATAATATGGCGAATAAAATCATTTAGATTGATAATAATATGAGTAATAATTATAGTAATTGTCGTTCTATCGATCATATAAGCATAATATGGCTAATAATATGAATTAGATTGATAATAATAAGAGTAATAAGTATAGTAATTGTCGTTCTGTCGATCATATAAGCATAATATGGCTAATAATATGAATTAGATTGATAATAATAAGAGTAATAAGTATAGTAATTGTCGTTCTATCGATCATATAAGCATAATATGGCTAATAATATGAGTTAGATTGATAATAATAAGAGTAATAAGTATAGTAATTGTCGTTCTATCGATCATATCTGCATAATATGGTTAATAATATGAGATAGATTAATAATAATAAGAATAATAAGTATAGTAATTGTCGTTCTATCGACCATGGAAGCATAATATGGCTAATAATATGAGTTAGATTGATAATAATATGAGTAATAAGTATAGTAATTGTCGTTCTATCGATCATATAAGCATAATATGGCTAATAATATGAGTTAGCTTGATAATAATAAGAGTAATAAGTTTAGTAATTGTCGTTCTATCGATCATATCTGCATAATATGGCTAATAATATGAATTAGATTGATAATAATAAGAGTAATAAGTATAGTAATTGTCGTTCTATCGATCATATTAGCATAATATGGCGAATAATATCATTTAGATTGATAATAATATGAGTAATAATTATAGTAATTGTCGTTCTAGCGATCATATAAGCATAATATGGCTAATAATATGAATTAGATTGATAATAATAAGAGTAATAAGTATAGTAATTGTCGTTCTATCGATCATATAAGCATAATATGGCTAATAATATGAATTAGATTGATAATAATAAGAGTAATAAGTATAGTAATTGTCGTTCTATCGATCATATAAGCATAATATCGCTAATAATATGAGTTAGCTTGATAATAATAAGAGTAATAAGTACAGTAATTGTCGTTCTATCGATCATATCTGCACAATATGGTTAATAATATGAGTTAGATTAATAGCAAAGAGTGTAATAAGTATAGTAATTGTCGTTCTATCGATCATATAAGAATAATATGGCGAATAATATGATTTAGATTGATAATAATAAGAGTAATAAGTATAGTAATTGTCGTTCTATCGATCATACAAGCATAATATGGCTAATAATATGAGTTAGATTAATAATAATAAGAGTAATAAGTATAGTAATTGTCGTTCTATCGATCATATGAGCATAATATGGCGAATAATATCATTTAGATTGATAATAATATGAGTAATAAGTATAGTAATTGTCGTTCTATCGATCATATAAGCATAATATGGCTAATAATATGAGTTAGCTTGATAATAATAAGAGTAATAAGTTTAGTCATTGTCGTTCTATCGATCATATAAGCATAATATGGTTAATAATATGAGTTAGATTAATAATAATAAGAGTAATAAGTATAGTAATTGTCGTTCTATCGATCATATGAGCATAATATGGCGAATAATATCATTTAGATTGATAATAATATGAGTAATAAGTATAGTAATTGTCGTTCCATCGATCATATAAGCATAATATGGCTAATAATATGAGTTAGCTTGATAATAATAAGAGTAATAAGTTTAGTAATTGTCGTTCTATCGATCATATAAGCATAATATGGCTAATAATATGAATTAGATTGATAATAATAAGAGTAATAAGTATAGTAATTGTCGTTCTATCGATCATATTAGCATAATATGGCGAATAATATCATTTAGATTGATAATAATATGAGTAATAATTATAGTAATTGTCGTTCTATCGATCATATAAGCATAATATGGCTAATAATATGAATTAGATTGATAATAATAAGAGTAATAAGTATAGTAATTGTCGTTCTATCGATCATATAAGCATAATATGGCTAATAATATGAATTAGATTGATAATAATAAGAGTAATAAGTATAGTAATTGTCGTTCTATCGATCATATAAGCATAATATCGCTAATAATATGAGTTAGCTTGATAATAATAAGAGTAATAAGTATAGTAATTGTCGTTCTATCGATCATATCTGCACAATATGGTTAATAATATGAGTTAGATTAATAGTAATGAGTGTAATAAGTATAGTAATTGTCGTTCTATCGATCATATAAGAATAATATGGCGAATAATATGATTTAGATTGATAATAATAAGAGTAATAAGTATAGTAATTGTCGTTCTATCGATCATATAAGCATAATATGGCTAATAATATGAGTTAGATTAATAATAATAAGAGTAATAAGTATAGTAATTGTCGTTCTATCGATCATATCTGCACAATATGGTTAATAATATGAGTTAGATTAATAGTAATGAGTGTAATAAGTATAGTAATTGTCGTTCTATCGATCATATAAGAATAATATGGCGAATAATATGATTTAGATTGATAATAATAAGAGTAATAGTATAGTAATTGTCGTTCTATCGATCATATAAGCATAATATGGCTAATAATATGAGTTAGATTGATAATAATAAGAGTCATAAGTATAGTAATTGTCGTTCTATCGATCATATAAGCATAATATGGTTAATAATATTTATTAGATTAATAATAATATGAATAATAAGTATAGTAATTGTCGTTCTATCGACCATGGAAGCATAATATGGCTAATAATACGAGTTAGATTGATAATAATAAGAGTAATAAGTATAGTAATTGTCGTTCTATCGATCATATAAGCATAATATGGCTAATAATATGAGTTAGCTTGATAATAATAAGAGTAATAAGTTTAGTAATTGTCGTTCGATCGATCATATAAGCATAATATGGCTAATAATATGAATTAGATTGATAATAATAAGAGTAATAAGTATAGTAATTGTCGTTCTATCGATCATATTAGCATAATATGGCGAATAATATCATTTAGATTGATAATAATATGAGTAATAAGTATAGTAATTGTCGTTCTATCGATCATATAAGCATAATATGGCTAATAATATGAGTTAGCTTGATAATAATAAGAGTAATAAGTTTAGTAATTGTCGTTCTACGATCATATAAGCATAATATGGCTAATAATATGAATTAGATTGATAATAATAAGAGTAATAAGTATAGTAATTGTTGTTCTATCGATCATATAAGCATAATATGGCTAATAATATGAATTAGATTGATAATAATAAGAGTAATAAGTATAGTAATTGTCGTTCTATAGATCATATTAGCATAATATGGCGAATAATATCATTTAGATTGATAATAATATGAATAATAAGTATAGTAATTGTCGTTCTATCGATCATATAAGCATAATATGGCTAATAATATGAGTTAGATTGATAATAATAAGAGTAATAAGTATAGTAATTGTCGTTCTATCGATCATATAAGCATAATATCGCTAATAATATGAGTTAGCTTGATAATAATAAGAGTAATAAGTATAGTAATTGTCGTTCTATCGATCATATCTGCACAATATGGTTAATAATATGAGTTAGATTAATAGTAATGAGTGTAATAAGTATAGTAATTGTCGTTCTATCGATCATATAAGAATAATATGGCGAATAATATGATTTAGATTGATAATAATAAGAGTAATAAGTATAGTAATTGTCGTTCTATCGATCATATAAGCATAATATGGCTAATAATATGAGTTAGATGATAATAATAAGAGTCATAAGTATAGTAATTGTCGTTCTATCGATCATATAAGCATAATATGGTTAATAATATTGATTAGATTAATAATAACATGAATAATAAGTATAGTAATTGTCGTTCTATCGACATGGAAGCATAATATGGCTAATAATACGAGTTAGATTGATAATAATAAGAGTAATAAGTATATTAATTGCCGTTCTATCGACCATATAAGCATAATATGGCGAATAATATGATTTAGATTGATAATAATAAGAGTAATAAGTTAGTAATTGTCGTTCTATCGATCACATAAGCATAATACGGCTAATAATATGAGTTAGCTTGATAATAATAAGAGTAATAAGTATAGTAATTGTCGTTCTATCGATCATATCTCCACAATATGGTTAATAATATGAGTTAGATTAAAAGTAATGAGTGCAATAAGTACAGTAATTGTCGGTCTATCGATCATATAAGCATAATATGGCTATGATATGAGTTAGATTGATAATAATAAGAGTAATATGTATAGTAATTGCCGTTCTATCGACCTATAAGCATAATATGGCGAATAATATGATTTGGATTGATAATAATAAGAGTAATAAGTATAGTAATTGTCGTTCTATCGATCATATAAGCATAATATGGTTAATAATATTTATTAGATTAATAATAATATGAATAATAGGTATAGTAATTGTCGTTCTATCGACCATGGAAGCATAATATGGCTAATAATATGAGTTAGATTAATAATAATAAGAGTAATAAGTATAGTAATTGTCGTTCTATCGATCATATGAGCATAATATGGCGAATAATATCATTTAGATTGATAATAATATGAGTAATAAGTATAGTAATTGTCGTTCTATCGATCATATAAGCATAATATGGCTAATAATATGAGTTAGCTTGATAATAATAGAGAGTAAATAAAGTTTAGTCATTGTCGTTCTATCGATCATATAGCATAATATGGTTAATAATATGAGTTAGATTAATAATAATAAGAGTAATAAGTATAGTAATTGTCGTTCTATCGATCATATGAGCATAATATGGCGAATAATATCATTTAGATTGATAATAATATGAGTAATAAGTATAGTAATTGTCGTTCCATCGATCATATAAGCATAATATGGCTAATAATATGAGTTAGCTTGATAATAATAAGAGTAATAAGTTTAGTAATTGTCGTTCTATCGATCATATAAGCATAATATGGCTAATAATATGAATTAGATTGATAATAATAAGAGTAATAAGTATAGTAATTGTCGTTCTATCGATCATATTAGCATAATATGGCGAATAATATCATTTAGATTGATAATAATATGAGTAATAATTATAGTAATTGTCGTTCTATCGATCATATAAGCATAATATGGCTAATAATATGAATTAGATTGATAATAATAAGAGTAATAAGTATAGTAATTGTCGTTCTATCGATCATATAAGCATAATATGGCTAATAATATGAATTAGATTGATAATAATAAGAGTAATAAGTATAGTAATTGTCGTTCTATCGATCATATAAGCATAATATCGCTAATAATATGAGTTAGCTTGATAATAATAAGAGTAATAAGTATAGTAATTGTCGTTCTATCGATCATATCTGCACAATATGGTTAATAATATGAGTTAGATTAATAGTAATGAGTGTAATAAGTATAGTAATTGTCGTTCTATCGATCATATAAGAATAATATGGCGAATAATATGATTTAGATTGATAATAATAAGAGTAATAAGTATAGTAATTGTCGTTCTATCGATCATATAAGCATAATATGGCTAATAATATGAGTTAGATTGATAATAATAAGAGTCATAAGTATAGTAATTGTCGTTCTATCGATCATATAAGCATAATATGGTTAATAATATTTATTAGATTAATAATAATATGAATAATAAGTATAGTAATTGTCGTTCTATCGACCATGGAAGCATAATATGGCTAATAATACGAGTTAGATTGATAATAATAAGAGTAATAAGTATAGTAATTGTCGTTCTATCGATCATATAAGCATAATATGGCTAATAATATGAGTTAGCTTGATAATAATAAGAGTAATAAGTTTAGTAATTGTCGTTCTATCGATCATATAAGCATAATATGGCTAATAATATGAATTAGATTGATAATAATAAGAGTAATAAGTATAGTAATTGTCGTTCTATCGATCATATTAGCATAATATGGCGAATAATATCATTTAGATTGATAATAATATGAGTAATAATTATAGTAATTGTCGTTCTAGCGATCATATAAGCATAATATGGCTAATAATATGAATTAGATTGATAATAATAAGAGTAATAAGTATAGTAATTGTCGTTCTATCGATCATATAAGCATAATATGGCTAATAATATGAATTAGATTGATAATAATAAGAGTAATAAGTATAGTAATTGTCGTTCTATCGATCATATAAGCATAATATCGCTAATAATATGAGTTAGCTTGATAACAATAAGAGTAATAAGTATAGTAATTGTCGTTCTATCGATCATATAAGCATAATATGGCTAATAATATGAGTTAGATTAATAATAATAAGAGTAATAAGTATAGTAATTGTCGTTCTATCGATCATATGAGCATAATATGGCGAATAATATCATTTAGATTGATAATAATATGAGTAATAAGTATAGTAATTGTCGTTCTATCGATCATATAAGCATAATATGGCTAATAATATGAGTTAGCTTGATAATAATAAGAGTAATAAGTTTAGTCATTGTCGTTCTATCGATCATATAAGCATAATATGGTTAATAATATGAGTTAGATTAATAATAATAAGAGTAATAAGTATAGTAATTGTCGTTCTATCGATCATATGAGCATAATATGGCGAATAATATCATTTAGATTGATAATAATATGAGTAATAAGTATAGTAATTGTCGTTCCATCGATCATATAAGCATAATATGGCTAATAATATGAGTTAGCTTGATAATAATAAGAGTAATAAGTTTAGTAATTGTCGTTCTATCGATCATATAAGCATAATATGGCTAATAATATGAATTAGATTGATAATAATAAGAGTAATAAGTATAGTAATTGTCGTTCTATCGATCATATTAGCATAATATGGCGAATAATATCATTTAGATTGATAATAATATGAGTAATAATTATAGTAATTGTCGTTCTATCGATCATATAAGCATAATATGGCTAATAATATGAATTAGATTGATAATAATAAGAGTAATAAGTATAGTAATTGTCGTTCTATCGATCATATAAGCATAATATGGCTAATAATATGAATTAGATTGATAATAATAAGAGTAATAAGTATAGTAATTGTCGTTCTATCTATTATATAAGCATAATATCGCTAATAATATGAGTTAGCTTGATAATAATAAGAGTAATAAGTATAGTAATTGTCGTTCTATCGATCATATCTGCACAATATGGTTAATAATATGAGTTAGATTAATAGTAATGAGTGTAATAAGTATAGTAATTGTCGTTCTATCGATCATATAAGAATAATATGGCGAATAATATGATTTAGATTGATAATAATAAGAGTAATAAGTATAGTAATTGTCGTTCTATCGATCATATAAGCATAATATGGCTAATAATATGAGTTAGATTAATAATAATAAGAGTAATAAGTATAGTAATTGTCGTTCTATCGATCATATAAGAATAATATGGCGAATAATATGATTTAGATTGATAATAATAAGAGTAATAAGTATAGTAATTGTCGTTCTATCGATCATATAAGCATAATATGGTTAATAATATTTATTAGATTAATAATAATATGAATAATAGGTATAGTAATTGTCGTTCTATCGACCATGGAAGCATAATATGGCTAATAATACGAGTTAGATTGATAATAATAAGAGCAATAAGTATAGTAATTGTCGTTCTATCGATCATATCTGCACAATATGGTTAATAATATGAGTTAGATTAATAGTAATGAGTGTAATAAGTATAGTAATTGTCGTTCTATCGATCATATAAGAATAATATGGCGAATAATATGATTTAGATTGATAATAATAAGAGTAATAAGTATAGTAATTGTCGTTCTATCGATCATATAAGCATAATATGGCTAATAATATGAGTTAGATTGATAATAATAAGAGTCATAAGTATAGTAATTGTCGTTCTATCGATCATATAAGCATAATATGGTTAATAATATTTATTAGATTAA
Source organism: Megachile rotundata (assembly GCF_050947335.1). Lineage (NCBI taxonomy): Eukaryota > Metazoa > Arthropoda > Insecta > Hymenoptera > Megachilidae > Megachile > Megachile rotundata. The sequence continues at coordinate 288,302 of NW_027473425.1, forward strand.
TAATAATATGAATAATAAGTATAGTAATTGTCGTTCTATCGACCATGGAAGCATAATATGGCTAATAATACGAGTTAGATTGATAATAATAAGAGTAATAAGTATAGTAATTGTCGTTCTATCGATCATATAAGCATAATATGGCTAATAATATGAGTTAGCTTGATAATAATAAGAGTAATAAGTTTAGTAATTGTCGTTCTATCGATCATATAAGCATAATATGGCTAATAATATGAATTAGGTTGATAATAATAAGAGTAATAAGTATAGTAATTGTCGTTCTATCGATCATATTAGCATAATATGGCGAATAATATCATTTAGATTGATAATAATATGAGTAATAATTATAGTAATTGTCGTTCTAGCGATCATATAAGCATAATATGGCTAATAATATGAATTAGATTGATAATAATAAGAGTAATAAGTATAGTAATTGTCGTTCTATCGATCATATAAGCATAATATGGCTAATAATATGAATTAGATTGATAATAATAAGAGTAATAAGTATAGTAATTGTCGGTCTATCGATCATATAAGCATAATATGGCTAATAATATGAGTTAGATTGATAATAATAAGAGTAATATGTATAGTAATTGCCGTTCTATCGACCATATAAGCATAATATGGCGAATAATATGATTTGGATTGATAATAATAAGAGTAATAAGTATAGTAATTGTCGTTCTATCGATCATATAAGCATAATATGGTTAATAATATTTATTAGATTAATAATAATATGAATAATAGGTATAGTAATTGTCGTTCTATCGACCATGGAAGCATAATATGGCTAATAATACGAGTTAGATTGATAATAATAAGAGTAATAAGTATAGTAATTGTCGTTCTATCGATCATATCTGCACAATATGGTTAATAATATGAGTTAGATTAATAGTAATGAGTGTAATAAGTATAGTAATTGTCGTTCTATCGATCATATAAGAATAATATGGCGAATAATATGATTTAGATTGATAATAATAAGAGTAATAAGTATAGTAATTGTCGTTCTATCGATCATATAAGCATAATATGGCTAATAATATGAGTTAGATTGATAATAATAAGAGTCATAAGTATAGTAATTGTCGTTCTATCGATCATATAAGCATAATATGGTTAATAATATTTATTAGATTAATAATAATATGAATAGTAAGTATAGTAATTGTCGTTCTATCGACCATGGAAGCATAATATGGCTAATAATACGAGTTAGATTGATAATAATAAGAGTAATAAGTATAGTAATTGTCGTTCTATCGATCATATAAGCATAATATGGCTAATAATATGAGTTAGCTTGATAATAATAAGAGTAATAAGTTTAGTAATTGTCGTTCTATCGATCATATAAGCATAATATGGCTAATAATATGAATTAGATTGATAATAATAAGAGTAATAAGTATAGTAATTGTCGTTCTATCGATCATATTAGCATAATATGGCGAATAATATCATTTAGATTGATAATAATATGAGTAATAATTATAGTAATTGTCGTTCTAGCGATCATATAAGCATAATATGGCTAATAATATGAATTAGATTGATAATAATAAGAGTAATAAGTATAGTAATTGTCGTTCTATCGATCATATAAGCATAATATGGCTAATAATATGAATTAGATTGATAATAATAAGAGTAATAAGTATAGTAAATGTCGTTCTATCGATCATATAAGCATAATATCGCTAATAATATGAGTTAGCTTGATAATAATAAGAGTAATAAGTATAGTAATTGTCGTTCTATCGATCATATCTGCACACTATGGTTAATAATATGAGTTAGATTAATAGTAAAGAGTGTAATAAGTATAGTAATTGTCGTTCTATCGATCATATAAGAATAATATGGCGAATAATATGATTTAGATTGATAATAATAAGAGTAATAAGTATAGTAATTGTCGTTCTATCGATCATATAAGCATAATATGGCTAATAATATGAGTTAGATTAATAATAATAAGAGTAATAAGTATAGTAATTGTCGTTCTATCGATCATATGAGCATAATATGGCGAATAATATCATTTAGATTGATAATAATATGAGTAATAAGTATAGTAATTGTCGTTCTATCGATCATATAAGCATAATATGGCTAATAATATGAGTTAGCTTGATAATAATAAGAGTAATAAGTTTAGTAATTGTCGTTCGATCGATCATATAAGCATAATATGGCTAATAATATGAATTAGATTGATAATAATAAGAGTAATAAGTATAGTAATTGTCGTTCTATCGATCATATTAGCATAATATGGCGAATAATATCATTTAGATTGATAATAATATGAGTAATAAGTATAGTAATTGTCGTTCTATCGATCATATAAGCATAATATGGCTAATAATATGAGTTAGCTTGATAATAATAAGAGTAATAAGTTTAGTAATTGTCGTTCTATCGATCATATAAGCATAATATGGCTAATAATATGAATTAGATTGATAATAATAAGAGTAATAAGTATAGTAATTGTCGTTCTATCGATCATATTAGCATAATATGGCGAATAATATCATTTAGATTGATAATAATATGAGTAATAATTATAGTAATTGTCGTTCTATCGATCATATAAGCATAATATGGCTAATAATATGAATTAGATTGATAATAATAAGAGTAATAAGTATAGTAATTGTTGTTCTATCGATCATATAAGCATAATATGGCTAATAATATGAACTAGATTGATAATAATAAGAGTAATAAGTATAGTAATTGTCGTTCTATAGATCATATTAGCATAATATGGCGAATAATATCATTTAGATTGATAATAATAAGAGTAATAAGTATAGTAATTGTCGTTCTATCGATCATATAAGCATAATATGGCTAATAATATGAGTTAGATTGATAATAATAAGAGTAATAAGTATAGTAATTGTCGTTCTATCGATCATATCTGCATAATATGGTTAATAATATGAGATAGATTAATAATAATAAGAATAATAAGTATAGTAATTGTCGTTCTATCGACCATGGAAGCATAATATGGCTAATAATATGAGTTAGATTGATAATAATAAGAGTAATAACTATAGTAATTGCCGTTCTATCGATCATATGAGCATAATATGGCTAATAATATGAATTAGATTGATAATAATAAGAGTAATAAGTATAGTAATTGTCGTTCTATCGATCATATAAGCATAATATGGCTAATAATATGAGTTAGCTTGATAATAATAAGAGTAATAAGTTTAGTAATTGTCGTTCTATCGATCATATAAGCATAATATGGCTAATAATATGAATTAGATTGATAATAATAAGAGTAATAAGTATAGTAATTGTCGTTCTGTCGATCATATGAGCATAATATGGCGAATAATATCATTTAGATTGATAATAATATGAGTAATAAGTATAGTAATTGTCGTTCTATCGATCATATAAGCATAATATGGCTAATAATATGAGTTAGATTGATAATAATAAGAGTAATAACTATAGTAATTGCCGTTCTATCGATCATATAAGCATAATATAGCGAATAATATGATTTAGATTGATAATAATAAGAGTAATAAGTATAGTAATTGTCGTTCTATCGATCATATAAGCATAATATCGCTAATAATATGAGTTAGCTTGATAATAATAAGAGTAATAAGTATAGTAATTGTCGTTCTATCGATCATATCTGCACAATATGGTTAATAATATGAGTTAGATTAATAGTAATGAGTGTAATAAGTATAGTAATTGTCGTTCTATCGATCATATAAGAGTAATATGGCGAATAATATGATTTAGATTGATAATAATAAGAGTAATTAGTATAGTAATTGTCGTTCTATCGATCATTTAAGCACAATATGGCTAATAATATGAGTTAGATTGATAATAATAAGAGTCATAAGTATAGTAATTGTCGTTCTATCGATCATATAAGCATAATATGGTTAATAATATTTATTAGATTAATAATAATATGAATAATAAGTATAGTAATTGTCGTTCTAACGACCATGGAAGCATAATATGGCTAATAATACGAGTTAGATTGATAATAATAAGAGTAATAAGTATAGTAATTGCCGTTCTATCGACCATATAAGCATAATATGGCGAATAATATGATTTAGATTGATAATAATAAGAGTAATAAGTATAGTCATTGTCGTTCTATCGATCATATCTGCACAATATGGTTAATAATATGAGTTAGATTAATAGCAATGAGTGTAATAAGTATAGTAATTGTCGTTCTATCGATCATATAAGAATAGTATGGCGAATAATATGATTTAGATTGATAATAATAAGAGTAATAAGTATAGTAATTGTCGTTCTATCGATCATATAAGCATAATATGGCTAATAATATGAGTTAGATTGATAATAATGAGAGTAATAAGTATAGTAATTGTCGTTCTATCGATCACATAAGCATAATATGGCGAATAATATGATTTAGATTGATAATAATAAGTGTAATAAGTATATTAATTGTCGTTCTATCGATCATATAAGCATAATATGTCTAATAATATCAGTTAGATTGATAATAATAACAGTAATAAGTATAGTAATTGTCGTTCTATCGATCATGGAAGCATAATATGGCTAATAATATGAATTAGATTGATAATAATAAGAGTAATAAGTATAGTAATTGTCGTTCTGTCGATCATATAAGCATAATATGGCTAATAATATGAATTAGATTGATAATAATAAGAGTAATAAGTATAGTAATTGTCGTTCTATCGATCATATAAGCATAATATGGCTAATAATATGAGTTAGATTGATAATAATAAGAGTAATAAGTATAGTAATTGTCGTTCTATCGATCATATCTGCATAATATGGTTAATAATATGAGATAGATTAATAATAATAAGAATAATAAGTATAGTAATTGTCGTTCTATCGACCATGGAAGCATAATATGGCTAATAATATGAGTTAGATTGATAATAATATGAGTAATAAGTATAGTAATTGTCGTTCTATCGATCATATAAGCATAATATGGCTAATAATATGAGTTAGCTTGATAATAATAAGAGTAATAAGTTTAGTAATTGTCGTTCTATCGATCATATAAGCATAATATGGCTAATAATATGAATTAGATTGATAATAATAAGAGTAATAAGTATAGTAATTGTCGTTCTATCGATCATATTAGCATAATATGGCGAATAATATCATTTAGATTGATAATAATATGAGTAATAATTATAGTAATTGTCGTTCTAGCGATCATATAAGCATAATATGGCTAATAATATGAATTAGATTGATAATAATAAGAGTAATAAGTATAGTAATTGTCGTTCTATCGATCATATAAGCATAATATCGCTAATAATATGAGTTAGCTTGATAATAATAAGAGTAATAAGTACAGTAATTGTCGTTCTATCGATCATATCTGCACAATATGGTTAATAATATGAGTTAGATTAATAGTAAAGAGTGTAATAAGTATAGTAATTGTCGTTCTATCGATCATATAAGAATAATATGGCGAATAATATGATTTAGATTGATAATAATAAGAGTAATAAGTATAGTAATTGTCGTTCTATCGATCATATAAGCATAATATGGCTAATAATATGAGTTAGATTAATAATAATAAGAGTAATAAGTATAGTAATTGTCGTTCTATCGATCATATGAGCATAATATGGCGAATAATATCATTTAGATTGATAATAATATGAGTAATAAGTATAGTAATTGTCGTTCTATCGATCATATAAGCATAATATGGCTAATAATATGAGTTAGCTTGATAATAATAAGAGTAATAAGTTTAGTCATTGTCGTTCTATCGATCATATAAGCATAATATGGTTAATAATATGAGTTAGATTAATAATAATAAGAGTAATAAGTATAGTAATTGTCGTTCTATCGATCATATGAGCATAATATGGCGAATAATATCATTTAGATTGATAATAATATGAGTAATAAGTATAGTAATTGTCGTTCCATCGATCATATAAGCATAATATGGCTAATAATATGAGTTAGCTTGATAATAATAAGAGTAATAAGTTTAGTAATTGTCGTTCTATCGATCATATAAGCATAATATGGCTAATAATATGAATTAGATTGATAATAATAAGAGTAATAAGTATAGTAATTGTCGTTCTATCGATCATATTAGCATAATATGGCGAATAATATCATTTAGATTGATAATAATATGAGTAATAATTATAGTAATTGTCGTTCTAGCGATCATATAAGCATAATATGGCTAATAATATGAATTAGATTGATAATAATAAGAGTAATAAGTATAGTAATTGTCGTTCTATCGATCATATAAGCATAATATGGCTAATAATATGAATTAGATTGATAATAATAAGAGTAATAAGTATAGTAATTGTCGTTCTATCGATCATATAAGCATAATATCGCTAATAATATGAGTTAGCTTGATAATAATAAGAGTAATAAGTATAGTAATTGTCGTTCTATCGATCATATCTGCACAATATGGTTAATAATATGAGTTAGATTAATAGTAAAGAGTGTAATAAGTATAGTAATTGTCGTTCTATCGATCATATAAGAATAATATGGCGAATAATATGATTTAGATTGATAATAATAAGAGTAATAAGTATAGTAATTGTCGTTCTATCGATCATATAAGCATAATATGGCTAATAATATGAGTTAGATTAATAATAATAAGAGTAATAAGTATAGTAATTGTCGTTCTATCGATCATATGAGCATAATATGGCGAATAATATCATTTAGATTGATAATAATATGAGTAATAAGTATAGTAATTGTCGTTCTATCGATCATATAAGCATAATATGGCTAATAATATGAGTTAGCTTGATAATAATAAGAGTAATAAGTTTAGTAATTGTCGTTCGATCGATCATATAAGCATAATATGGCTAATAATATGAATTAGATTGATAATAATAAGAGTAATAAGTATAGTAATTGTCGTTATATCGATCATATTAGCATAATATGGCGAATAATATCATTTAGATTGATAATAATATGAGTAATAAGTATAGTAATTGTCGTTCTATCGATCATATAAGCATAATATGGCTAATAATATGAGTTAGCTTGATAATAATAAGAGTAATAAGTTTAGTAATTGTCGTTCTATCGATCATATAAGCATAATATGGCTAATAATATGTATTAGATTGATAATAATAAGAGTAATAAGTATAGTAATTGTCGTTCTATCGATCATATTAGCATAATATGGCGAATAATATCATTTAGATTGATAATAATATGAGTAATAATTATAGTAATTGTCGTTCTATCGATCATATAAGCATAATATGGCTAATAATATGAATTAGATTGATAATAATAAGAGTAATAAGTATAGTAATTGTTGTTCTATCGATCATATAAGCATAATATGGCTAATAATATGAATTAGATTGATAATAATAAGAGTAATAAGTATAGTAATTGTCGTTCTATAGATCATATTAGCATAATATGGCGAATAATATCATTTAGATTGATAATAATATGAATAATAAGTATAGTAATTGTCGTTCTATCGATCATATAAGCATAATATGGCTAATAATATGAGTTAGATTGATAATAATAAGAGTAATAAGTATAGTAATTGTCGTTCTATCGATCATATCTGCATAATATGGTTAATAATATGAGATAGATTAATAATAATAAGAATAATAAGTATAGTAATTGTCATTCTATCGACCATGGAAGCATAATATGGCTAATAATATCATTTAGATTGATAATAATATGAGTAATAACTATAGTAATTGCCGTTCTATCGATCATATAAGCATAATATGGCGAATAATATGATTTAGATTGATAATAATAAGAGTAATAAGTATAGTAATTGTCGTTCTATCGATCATATAAGCATAATATCGCTAATAATATGAGTTAGCTTGATAATAATAAGAGTAATAAGTATAGTAATTGTCGTTCTATCGATCATATCTGCACAATATGGTTAATAATATGAGTTAGATTAATAGTAATGAGTGTAATAAATATAGTAATTGTCGTTCTATCGATCATATAAGAATAATATGGCGAATAATATGATTTAGATTGATAATAATAAGAGTAATAAGTATAGTAATTGTCGTTCTATCGATCATATAAGCATAATATGGCTAATAATATGAATTAGATTGATAATAATAAGAGTAATAAGTATAGTAATTGTCGTTCTATCGATCATATAAGCATAATATCGCTAATAATATGAGTTAGCTTGATAATAATAAGAGTAATAAGTATAGTAATTGTCGTTCTATCGATCATATCTGCACAATATGGTTAATAATATGAGTTAGATTAATAGTAAAGAGTGTAATAAGTATAGTAATTGTCGTTCTATCGATCATATAAGAATAATATGGCGAATAATATGATTTAGATTGATAATAATAAGAGTAATAAGTATAGTAATTGTCGTTCTATCGATCATATAAGCATAATATGGCTAATAATATGAGTTAGATTGATAATAATGAGAGTAATAAGTATAGTAATTGTCGTTCTATCGATCACATAAGCATAATATGGCGAATAATATGATTTAGATTGATAATAATAAGTGTAATAAGTATATTAATTGTCGTTCTATCGATCATATAAGCATAATATGTCTAATAATATCAGTTAGATTGATAATAATAACAGTAATAAGTATAGTAATTGTCGTTCTATCGATCATGGAAGCATAATATGGCTAATAATATGAATTAGATTGATAATAATAAGAGTAATAAGTATAGTAATTGTCGTTCTGTCGATCATATAAGCATAATATGGCTAATAATATGAATTAGATTGATAATAATAAGAGTAATAAGTATAGTAATTGTCGTTCTATCGATCATATAAGCATAATATGGCTAATAATATGAGTTAGATTGATAATAATAAGAGTAATAAGTATAGTAATTGTCGTTCTATCGATCATATCTGCATAATATGGTTAATAATATGAGATAGATTAATAATAATAAGAATAATAAGTATAGTAATTGTCGTTCTATCGACCATGGAAGCATAATATGGCTAATAATATGAGTTAGATTGATAATAATATGAGTAATAAGTATAGTAATTGTCGTTCTATCGATCATATAAGCATAATATGGCTAATAATATGAGTTAGCTTGATAATAATAAGAGTAATAAGTTTAGTAATTGTCGTTCTATCGATCATATAAGCATAATATGGCTAATAATATGAATTAGATTGATAATAATAAGAGTAATAAGTATAGTAATTGTCGTTCTATCGATCATATTAGCATAATATGGCGAATAATATCATTTAGATTGATAATAATATGAGTAATAATTATAGTAATTGTCGTTCTAGCGATCATATAAGCATAATATGGCTAATAATATGAATTAGATTGATAATAATAAGAGTAATAAGTATAGTAATTGTCGTTCTATCGATCATATAAGCATAATATCGCTAATAATATGAGTTAGCTTGATAATAATAAGAGTAATAAGTACAGTAATTGTCGTTCTATCGATCATATCTGCACAATATGGTTAATAATATGAGTTAGATTAATAGTAAAGAGTGTAATAAGTATAGTAATTGTCGTTCTATCGATCATATAAGAATAATATGGCGAATAATATGATTTAGATTGATAATAATAAGAGTAATAAGTATAGTAATTGTCGTTCTATCGATCATATAAGCATAATATGGCTAATAATATGAGTTAGATTAATAATAATAAGAGTAATAAGTATAGTAATTGTCGTTCTATCGATCATATGAGCATAATATGGCGAATAATATCATTTAGATTGATAATAATATGAGTAATAAGTATAGTAATTGTCGTTCTATCGATCATATAAGCATAATATGGCTAATAATATGAGTTAGCTTGATAATAATAAGAGTAATAAGTTTAGTCATTGTCGTTCTATCGATCATATAAGCATAATATGGTTAATAATATGAGTTAGATTAATAATAATAAGAGTAATAAGTATAGTAATTGTCGTTCTATCGATCATATGAGCATAATATGGCGAATAATATCATTTAGATTGATAATAATATGAGTAATAAGTATAGTAATTGTCGTTCCATCGATCATATAAGCATAATATGGCTAATAATATGAGTTAGCTTGATAATAATAAGAGTAATAAGTTTAGTAATTGTCGTTCTATCGATCATATAAGCATAATATGGCTAATAATATGAATTAGATTGATAATAATAAGAGTAATAAGTATAGTAATTGTCGTTCTATCGATCATATTAGCATAATATGGCGAATAATATCATTTAGATTGATAATAATATGAGTAATAATTATAGTAATTGTCGTTCTAGCGATCATATAAGCATAATATGGCTAATAATATGAATTAGATTGATAATAATAAGAGTAATAAGTATAGTAATTGTCGTTCTATCGATCATATAAGCATAATATGGCTAATAATATGAATTAGATTGATAATAATAAGAGTAATAAGTATAGTAATTGTCGTTCTATCGATCATATAAGCATAATATCGCTAATAATATGAGTTAGCTTGATAATAATAAGAGTAATAAGTATAGTAATTGTCGTTCTATCGATCATATCTGCACAATATGGTTAATAATATGAGTTAGATTAATAGTAAAGAGTGTAATAAGTATAGTAATTGTCGTTCTATCGATCATATAAGAATAATATGGCGAATAATATGATTTAGATTGATAATAATAAGAGTAATAAGTATAGTAATTGTCGTTCTATCGATCATATAAGCATAATATGGCTAATAATATGAGTTAGATTAATAATAATAAGAGTAATAAGTATAGTAATTGTCGTTCTATCGATCATATGAGCATAATATGGCGAATAATATCATTTAGATTGATAATAATATGAGTAATAAGTATAGTAATTGTCGTTCTATCGATCATATAAGCATAATATGGCTAATAATATGAGTTAGCTTGATAATAATAAGAGTAATAAGTTTAGTAATTGTCGTTCGATCGATCATATAAGCATAATATGGCTAATAATATGAATTAGATTGATAATAATAAGAGTAATAAGTATAGTAATTGTCGTTATATCGATCATATTAGCATAATATGGCGAATAATATCATTTAGATTGATAATAATATGAGTAATAAGTATAGTAATTGTCGTTCTATCGATCATATAAGCATAATATGGCTAATAATATGAGTTAGCTTGATAATAATAAGAGTAATAAGTTTAGTAATTGTCGTTCTATCGATCATATAAGCATAATATGGCTAATAATATGTATTAGATTGATAATAATAAGAGTAATAAGTATAGTAATTGTCGTTCTATCGATCATATTAGCATAATATGGCGAATAATATCATTTAGATTGATAATAATATGAGTAATAATTATAGTAATTGTCGTTCTATCGATCATATAAGCATAATATGGCTAATAATATGAATTAGATTGATAATAATAAGAGTAATAAGTATAGTAATTGTTGTTCTATCGATCATATAAGCATAATATGGCTAATAATATGAATTAGATTGATAATAATAAGAGTAATAAGTATAGTAATTGTCGTTCTATAGATCATATTAGCATAATATGGCGAATAATATCATTTAGA